>NW_027069534.1:1476358-1579126 GCF_002906115.3 Quercus suber
AAAAAAAAAAAAAAAAAAAAAAGCCTCATCATCACACTTTGTATACATACACCTAAGTTTTCATCACACGATATTATATCATATCAAATTATTAATTCAAAATCAAATAACATACCTACGTACTTAATATCATCATTACATAATATATATAACTTGTCATATGAAAATATTAATGAAGAAAAAAGTTATGTCATATGTGAGTAAAGTAAACAAGAAAAACACATTGTTGAAGGAAAGTAATAATGAAAAGCCATATGTAAGTGAAGTAATAAAAGTTTCTCCAAAAATAAAGTGAAGTAACTAAAAAAAATGGGTTTAGGAAAAAAAAAATAGTGATTTGTTTATATACTAGCCGGAATCACTATACCAAGAGGAATTTAATGAAATTGAGCAAAATAGGTGGAAAGTGCCAAAATTTTGAACGGAATGTAATAGAGGGTAGTTCATATCGGTTAACTAACTGGAATGGAAAATTTTGGTCATTCTAAACAGAGCGAAATGGAATTCATAATTATACTTTTTCCAACCTCAAAAAGATGAGGCTTGAATGGGTATGACTGTATGTAAATGATTTAACTTAATATATATGTAAATTTTTATACAAAAATATAAGTTATCTTTTTTAAACATATTTTTATTGTTTTTCCCAAAACACTTGTATTCTATCTATCTTAACGCTCTCAAAATTGTCTTTAACTCTCTACCCCTCATCTATCTCATTAATATTGAAATCACCCTATCAAGGAAGGAAAAAAAAAAATCATCAACCCATCTCAACCTTAAGGTCCTTAACCAATTCCACTCTTGTATCTCACGAGTCACAAGTTAGTTTTTTCTAATCTAAAAAGGGAATGGAATAGGTACAAAATACCATATTGACATCCCTTGCTATGAGGAGAAAGTCTATAGACTCAAAAACCTGGAAAAAATTAACAATTGTTCATGATATAGATTGTTAATGATTAAAAAAAAAAATGATATCAGTAACGGATATAAATGAGAACTTCTACAAACTTGCCAACACAACTATTGTAAAAAATAATATCAAAAATTTTTATTTTAATGTAGCATTGCTTTAATATGAAATGAAGAACTCTATAAAGCATTGGGTTTTTAATTTTTTAATTTTTAAACGTGGAAGGAGGGAGAGATTGAAAAATGACTTCTGAATAGGGAAGGTCAAACCCGGCGGGTGGGGCGGGTCAGTGCCGGGTTTTGTAATTGTACAGGTCACCATTCTCCCCGCCCACCGCAAACCCAAGGACAAATCAGTAATTTCACAACACCACAATCCAATAAATTATTAAAAAAAAAAACTAAATCCAAAATCAAATAAATAAATAAAAATAAAAATCGTACTCAAAAAGCAAATCATTTTCAATCATTATTTATAGGTGAGGCCCTCCACCACTCTTTACTCTCACACTCTTTCCTTTTCTTAAAAACCCCTCACAAATTTTCAATTTGTATAAGAATTTTCCATTTCGATCCCAAAAAAGAATTCCAAGCCCTCAATCATGAGCAACGAATAGTAAGTCCATCATTTTCTCTCTCATTTTCCTTCTCTCCAAACACCACTTATACTTTCTATTTTTTCAACACGTGCGTTAATTTTCTTCTCTTTTTTTTGGATTTTTTTTTGTAGTGATTATCTGTTCAAGCTTTTGCTAATCGGTGACTCCTCCGTCGGGAAATCGTGCTTGCTGCTCAGATTTGCGGTGATTTTTTTTTCTTACACTGTTTCTCTGAGTTTCTAATTTTGCTTTTTGAGAAAAAAAAATGTTGGTTTTAGTGATTTGGATGGTGATTATGAATTAAATTTGTGGAATTTGTTAGGGTTTCAGTTTGATTCTTGTTTATTTGGTTATTTAGTGCTTAAATTTTGTATTTTTATGTGTGTTTTGTTGATTTTTCAGGATGATTCCTATGTAGACAGCTACATAAGTACCATTGGAGTTGATTTTGTAAGTCTCTCTCTCTCTCTCTCTATCTCTCTCATGTGTTTATGTATGTGTGCATGCATATGGGGCTTTAAGATGGTCTAGAGTTTTCTTGTGAAAGTTTTAAGTATTTATTGTTAAATGAGTGGTTTAGAAATTGCCACATCATCACTACCTGAAATAAATGCCAAAAACAGTGCCGTATTAATGTTTAAACAAATGCTGATGATGAAGTATAATCTAAACCATTTATTTAACAATGAGTGATTATGATTTTTTAAAACTTTTATGATGGAGTTTTATGTATGTATGTGGGTGGGTATGTATGTATGTATATGTTTTGGGTTTATATTTTGTTTGTGTATGGGTCAGTACTTGAAATTTTGTGGTGGATGTTTCAGAAAATCAGAACCGTGGATCTGGATGGAAAGACAATCAAGCTGCAGATTGTGAGTTGAAACTGTTTTTTTTTTTTTTTTTTTTTTGATTCAATGGTTGGGCAATTTAGTAGAAGTTATTTCTGGATTTAGTCTAAATAAGGTTCATGTGGGTGCATTGAGATTTTAGCAAAATTTAAATTTGATTGCTATTGTGGATGGTGGAGTTGGTCTAATTGAGATCTGTATAAACTTGTGATTAATTTATTAATTGGATCACCTTTCAAAGTATTAAATTAATTGGATCGCCTTTCAAAGTATCATTCTTATACATCAGAATTCAGAAATTACCTAGTTTGTGTTAATCCAAGCAACTGTATTTATTCAAAAAAAAAAAAAAATTGTCTGTTTTTGCTGCATGCCATAATTCCAGTGCTAGGCTATGATCTTTTTAACAAGGGATACTAAGATTTTCTGGCTTGAGATCTATTATAGGTCAAGCATTGCAGCAGTAGGCCTGAATTTAACCTACTCTACATTAAGTTTTCAGATTGAGATCGGAACCCCAAATGTAAGGAAAGAAACTAAATCATATTAAACTCTCCTTTCTGTCAGATTGCTGATTTTACGATCAGGTGCCAGTATAGCAAGACAAATTTAATTAAAAACCATAACCTGATCTCAAATGCTCCAGAAAACTTACGCAGTAGGAATAGTTATTCCAAAGTGAATTTTTTTATCACAAAAGGAGAGAGATAGATGCAGTAGCTGAGAATAGATTGACACAGAGCTCACACAAGCAAGAAAGAGCTAGAAATGGCCCTTACCCACAAGGCTTTGCCTGAAAACCATACTTGAGGTCAATTGCCCTCCAAATAAATTCATTGATCATGGTAAGAAAACCTAATAACTATTATAATCTGACATGCCTGTTCCCCTTGGAACCTAATCAAACCCATAAATAAGCTAACCCCATTTCAACATCAACAATAGTAAGACCTTTGTCCCAAAATGCTTGTTAAGATTTATCAATTTAAAAGACCATAAACTGGCTTTTGCCAGATTTTACAAGATTTCTAAAATACCCCCACTAAAATAGAAGTTATGATCTGAAAAGAAGCTGGAAATTACATAAGAAACCTGATCCTGTGCTTTTATGCTCCTGAATCATTTACTTTCTCAAAAAATATTACATACGATATATGGAGCAATATACACTAGGGGTAAACACGGTTGGCTAGGGACCGCACCTCATGAAGCTAAGGTCGCAAGTTCGAATCTCCCCCTCCCCCTCCATTGGGTCCAAAACTCACTTATCAGACTAAATGGAGCAATAGAAATGCCATGCCTAAATATTTGCATGCTTCTCTATTCCAATTTCCCAGTGAAACTTTTACTAGTAGACAGGCGTTTTATGTAAAGGATTCAAGATCCCTGAACAAGAGCTAGGCATTGATTTATGGTCTGTATGAAGCTTAATCTTTGTTCCACTTATAATTAATATTACATTTTCATTTCCTGTACTTTTAGTGGGATACTGCTGGACAGGAGCGGTTCAGGACTATAACAAGCAGTTATTACCGAGGAGCACATGGGATAATTGTAAGAATTTATTGCCTTTTGTCTTCTTGTGTGAGAAACTTTGCTCCAATAGATCTTGCACGCAGCTTGTATAGTAATTTTCAGATAAATGTGAGGCCATTGCCAGAATTCTTGTTTGCTAGTTGTTGCATTCATGTCCATCTCTGTATCTGAATCTATCAGTTTTAATATTATTGTAGTTATATTACTGTACATAATTGCTGGATCTACATTTGATCTTTATAGCCATAGGCACTTTAGACAGCGTCTTGAATGTTCTTGTTTATTTGTTCTCCTTCGCAAATGATTAAATATCATATTAACTTAGCCTATATCGTGCTTCAGTGTCATTTTCTTTTCGCATAACCACTCCCAAGCGCAGATAAATGAGCATACAGTCCTAGATAGGGTCATCTAGGGCTGAGTTGCATAAATGTAAGGACTAAGGCTTAGTTAGTTTAATTAAATAGACTGTATGATATTTGTTTTTAAGTACTGAGTAATTGATTAATCATCTTTTAGCGTTTCTCATGTTACCTGTTAATACCATGCTTGTTTCTGCACATTTTGTTGACACTTTACTGACACTCTTATTTCACTTTTGCCTTTTTCTTTTTTTTCTCTGAAGCAAAGTATTTTATAAAGTTGGCCTATTTTATTTTCCCCTTTTTCGTTGGCACTTGGGTTGTGGGGGATGGGGTGTTCAAACCCAGTATATATAATTATGAGTAACTTGTGATATTGGAAACCTTGATTTTGCAACATTTTCAAACCTCAGCACTATTTAGGGCACTTAAGTATCCTGGTTCAAAAGGCAGCAGAAAGTTGTTTATTTAGTTAGCGTAGTTTTTCTTTGTAATTATCATTAATATCATTGTACCTCCCTGAGAAATCTTACATGTATTGGACTGTGACAGATTGTCTATGATGTTACTGAGATGGAGAGTTTCAACAATGTCAAGCAGTGGTTGAATGAAATTGATAGATATGCAAATGATAGCGTGTGCAAGCTTCTAGTTGGTAATAAGTGTGATTTGGTTGAGAACAAGGTTGTGGACACTCAAACAGCCAAGGTATAGATCAACTGCCTTAACTCTTACTATTAAGTTAAGATAGTATGAATTGTGTTATTTTTTTGGTCAATTTCTGCTTAGCAAGCACACATCCAGTGTTTATAAGCCAAATTGGGATCTCCGCATACAAATGCAAGAAACTTGTTCCTTATAAGCCCTTGATAAAACTAACTTGCATGTGCACACGTGTATATGTGTATATATGTGTGTGCATGGACACAACACAAGGAAGAGTGGTGGGTAGGAGAAGAATTCCTCCCTGTTCAAAAAGGGTGTGTATGGTCTATAGCCAAAAAGAAGTCACAATTTGGACACGGAAACACAACATTTTATGAAAAACTTGGACACGAATTTGTCTGCGCGCATGTGTATCTAAGAAGCACAGACACAGTAACATGGTAATTCATGATCTGTGTGATTTGATTTATAACCAGAAATGGTATGTTCATTGGTTTACATATTGCAATTTAGTGGCAGATGCGCCCAGTTCTGCACAGAATATAATATATTGGAGGAAGCACAGGAAATCAAGGGTATTATTCTTTTTCTTGCTGCTTATTTGCATTTAACTTCTTTCTCTCCCCTGTGCCTAAATGAAATGCAGGCATTCGCAGATGAGCTCGGAATCCCTTTCCTTGAGACAAGTGCTAAAGACTCAATTAATGTGGAGCAAGCTTTCTTAACCATGGCTGGCGAGATCAAGAAGAAGTAAAACCTCTAGTCTTCCTATTTCCCCTATTTTAGATGATATGATTTTTTTACCAGAATTCTGAATCAGAAACATGAAAAATCCCTGATATTTCTAATAATATCCTGATCACTTCCATTTTAAAATATTAATTTAAAACACGTGTATAAATATCTTACTGGCAAACTAATTTTGAACAACCCTGAAAAGAGGAGTCAGCAATATTTCAAATCCTGATATTGTGAAAAGCATTTTTTACCTTGCATTACTCTTATACTTTTGGGTTAGAGAGTGGAGATAGTTGTTCCCTCCATCTTGTTATTGCAAATCAGACCGATAAGATGAACTTTGAAACTCTTTGATAGATATGAAATAGTTGTAATTGAAGCCATAGAGAAACTGTCATTTTAAATATCATATGGTGGTGTTTTTCCCACTGCTGCATAGGTTTCTTGCATTTCTGTAGGATGATGGTGTGTTTTGATACTGATCACTATAATATTTTAGTTTGCCTCCTTTTTATCTGATCCATATGATTAAATTTTCAATATCTTTGCTTTTAATATTTTTTATATTTTGCAGAATGGGAAACCAACCAACTGCAAACAAGTCAACTGGAACTGTTCAAATGAAGGGGCAGCCAATTCAGCAGAACAGCAACTGCTGTGGTTAGCTATGCTATGTACTGTTTATTTTCTGTTAAGATTGCAGGACAGTGAAACTATGTTGGCTGTACCCTTATATGGATCTATCAAAACTGTTAAATATGCCTACTTCAATCCTGACTTAGTTACTTTTGTTTGGGAAAATGGATTTCTAACAATTGCTCATAGCCATCAGAAAATTTTCTAGCCATTTCTTCAGTTAGGGAAGAATCCATCCAAATGGAGGTGTACATACAAACATTTACAGAATTTTCTATCAAACCTAATCGGCGGATTTTTTAAAATTTTTTTATTATCTCCACTACTTGACAATTCAAATTATTATCAATGTATGATTTTAATCAAATGACACTTTAACGATCCTACGTAAAATATTTACATTAATGAGTACTCTAATTTGTGAAGTCATGGATTCAAACTCTTTCGGCAAACATACTAATTAAAATGAATATACGTAAATAGTCTTCTTAATCATCACAATATGGATTAAAAGAGTTATTTAAATTTGAGTTTGGAGGAAATTTTCGCCATTCAATTGTTTTCTACTTAAGTGGAAGATCTGTTCGTCCAAGTTGTTTACTCAAATCTGTGACTACGAAATTTTCTTCAAATTGAGTAGAAGAAAAATTGGATCTGGTTGTGCACGACTGCATGAAGGATGCTTGAGTTATCCTATGACTGGCGAGAACGAATCTCATTAGGCGCGCCCATAAAGAAATCATTATAAATTCATAACTGGATTTGCAAAGAACCTCAAATATATCTGATTAAGCGCACCCATAAAGAAATCATTATAAATCCTGATGCCACAACAAAATGCAATTTAATCATACTTTTAAAACAAAGAACAAAAAATGAAACAACCCACAAGAAGGGGGAAAAGCATAGGAGGGAAAACAAGTAATCTATATAAATCATAACCATCCTTAGGAAGAAGAGCAGCAAGGCTTCTTGGTATTTTCCTCTGATCCCCCCACTACTAGGGTCTTTCCTTCTTTGATGCTAGCAGGTCCTGGCTCATCCGAGGAAAGTGACTTCTTACTAATTATCCGGTAAATCTCTGCAAGAATTGTCTGGAAAGACTTCTCAACATTTGTTGCTTCAAGAGCAGACGTTTCAATGAACGAAAGGCCTTCTTTCTCAGCATAACCCTGGGCATCCTCTGTTGCAACTGCACGGAGATGCTTCAAGTCAGTCTTGTTGCCGATTAGCATGATCACAATGTTGGAGTCAGCATGGTCCCTGAGCTCCTTCAACCACCGGCTCACATTTTCAAATGTTGTTGGCTTAGTCACATCATACACAAGAAGAGCTCCAAGGGCACCCCTATAGTAAGCACTTGTTATTGCTCGGTATCTCTCCTGTCCTGCAGTATCCCATATCTGAGCTTTCACAGTTCTTCCCTCAACCTGAGAAGGGAAAAAAACTTTGTGGTGTAAAGACATGCAATAAAAAGCTGGTTTCATATAACATAAAACATCAGACTAGATGGATTTAACAGGACACATTTTGAAAGCGCATTATAAAGTGAGCAGTGAAAAGAATGAGATCTCACAAATCAAACCAAAGCCTCCCGACAGTTGGGCTTCATCAACCTTCTTCACTACTAACATTAATAGAAGGAAAAATGACGCTTCAATTAAGTAACAAAAAAATATAACTTTGGATAGAACAGAATGACATAAAAGAATATTTGTGGCTGGCCTTGATTAATTTGTTGAGGATCCATAGCTAATCTCAAAATTTATAAGGTTAGGTCGTTGTTGTATATGCTCATTGCTCACTGGTAACAAAATAAAATGTATGTGAAAATGGAAAGATATTGACATCAAAGACCCACAGATATCACAAATATTGGACTACTAGTAGTACACTGCCAAAGACTCTTAGTGAAGCTAGTCAAAACATTAATGAATGATGAAAAAGGAAGCCTTTAGAATTTGGGAGTTGGTTTCTAGTCCAAAAAATTGGTTGTAAATCATAGAACAGTGCTTAAAACTGGCAGAATCATTCAATATTCCTGGATCAGCACTCTCATGGGAATGCCTTAATGTGGGAGCAGAATTGGTAATTACTCTAAACTAAAATCAACCAGTAAGGTAGAGAGAAAATTAACAAACTCTCCTATTCATGTAACAAATGCTAACAATGGGTTGAGCTGGGCTAAAATGAAACAGAACATTGCCAAACTTTAACTGGGAGTATGGCCATGCAACTAAATTCTCCATATCAAATCGTTTATAAAGGAAAATCCCACTCAAGTCTAAACTACAAAATAAATGCTTTCCTAATGACAACTTCAAAATGACTTAGCTAGGGAACAAAATGAATTAACACCTTTTAAAATGGAGAATAAGGGAATCTAATACAAAAATGGAAATTAAGAGAAAACTCACAATATTTGTCCACATTCCACAACTTTATGCCATGTATCCTACATCTTTAAATCTAACATTCCGCGTGTCTTTTAACCTCTCCTCCGTTAATATTCTTCTCTAACTCTCTCTCTCTCTCTCTCTCTCTCAAAAATTAAGCCTCCAACCACCCAATTGTGACAGCCTAGAATACCCATGTGGCAAAATTTGGCAGCTATTTAACATTCCATATAATGCCAAACCATGACAAATTTCTGACTTTAGAGTCTATTGAATTTGACTGGAAAACTTTGGACTCTATTGCATGGTACATGTTGAAAACTAGTGTAAAATGCAATGTGTAATGGGAAAGATAAACATTGACAACTCCCTTTAAATTTCAAATCAAAATCAAAGTTGCTGCATGAAGGAAGGTTCTTTAACGGTGCAGATAGAAGTTAGAAGAATTATATAAATACTTTACATATTACATAAAAACAAAATGATTCATACATGTATGTGCAATTGTTAAAATTTTCTGTCCTTTTTGAGTCAACAAACCCACATTCCACACCTTGACGGGTTGAACATAGAAGTACCACCAGACATACAAAAAATTGAGGGTCACTTGCATTTTATTTTAATTAAGCTTTGTTTTAGAAACAATACCCATTTTCAATTCACAGAATATTAGAAACTAATTTCTCAAATCAAACAGGAGCTCCATTTGGACCACTTCCTCCAAACCCAGATCCAAATTACACACAAACCACCATAGTATTACTTTTAAAAAAATTAAGCTAATTTCAAATCCAAATTACATGCTGGCATGCTCATGCCTACACACACATATGTAAATATATATGCACCACAGAATTACTAAAAAAGATTCAAATAGCACCCCACCCCAGAACCCTCTCAATAGTTTTACCCAAAAAAAATTAACCAAAACCCAGATCCAAATTACAATCCCATGTATATACATTTTAAAAAAAAAAATCAAAATTTAGGCAAATCCCATTTCCAAAGTATACTGTGTACTGAAAAACAAAAAAATTCAAAATTTAAGCAAATCCCATATCCAATTATACACACACAGAGAGACAAGCATGCATGTATAGCAAACCCCAGATCCAAATTACTCACACCTATGTATATATTAAAAAGATAAAAAATTTAAGCAAATCTCATTTCCAAAATTTGCTATATGTATTAAAAAAAATCAAAATTTAAGCAAATCCCATATCAAAATTATGCACACACAAAAACATATATGCATTTATACACTAAAAAAGATTCAAAGTGTAAGAAAATCCCATTTCCAGAGTAACTCTGTGTACTAAAAACAATTCAAAACTTTAAACAAATCCCATATCCAAATTACACACACACACACACACACACAAGCAATATGCATACAGTTACTAAAAAAGAGTAAAACTTTAAGCATATCTCAGATCCAAATTACACACACATATTTAACATATAAGCATATACACACTGAAGTATATTCAAAAAGCAAATCCCATTTCCAAAGTATACTGTGGACTAAAAAAAATCAAAATTTTTAAAAAATTCCATATCAAAATTATAAACACAAGCGTATATCCATACATATAATAAAAGAGTAAACTATAAGCAAATCCTGGATCCAAATTCCAGAGAAACACACAATTATATGTGTATAAGCAAATCTCAATTCCAAATTATGCTGTGTATTAAAAAAATTCAAAATGTAAGCAAATCCCATATCAAAATTATGCACACAAACATATATGCATTTATACGCTAAAAAAGATTCAAATTTTAAGCAAATCCCGTTTCCAAAGAATACTGTGTGTACTAAAAAGAATTCAAAACTTTAAACAATTCTCAATTCCAAATTATAAACACATACACAAGCAATATGCATACACTTACTAAAAAAGGCTAAAACTTTAAGCATATCCCAGATCCAAATTACACACACATATCTAACATAATCCATATATACACTAAACCATATTCAAAATTTAAGCAAATCCCATTTCCAAAGCATATTCTGTGGACTAAAAAAATTCAAAATTTAAACAAATCCCATATCAAAACTATAAATACAAGCATATGTCCATACATATACTAAAAAAGAGTAAAGCTATAAGCAAATCCCAGATCCAAATTACAGAAAAACACACAATTATGTGTATATAAGCAAATCTCATTTCCAAATTATGCTGTGCGTATTAAAAAAATTCAAAATTTAAGCAAATCCCATATCAAAATTATGCACAAACCAACATATATGCATTTATACACTAAAAAAGATTCAAAATTTAAGCAAATCCCGTTTCCGAAGTATACTCTGTGTACTAAAAAGAATTCAAAACTTTAAACAATTCCCATATCCAAATTATACACGCACACACAAGCAATATGCATACAGTTACTAAAAAAGACTAAAACTTTAAGCATATCCCAGATCCAAATTACACATACACATTTAACACATAAGCAGATATACACTGAAATATATTCAAAAAACAAGCAAATCCCATTTCCAAAGAATACTCTGTGGACTAAAAAAATTCAAAATTTAAACAAATCCCATATCATAACTATAAACACAAGCATATATCCATACATATACTAAAAAAGAGAAAGACTATAAGCAAATCCCAGATCCAAATTACAGAGAAACACACAAATTATGTGTATATATACAAATATAAAACTCAACCTGGAGGGTACGAGTAGCAAATTCGACTCCAATGGTGGATTTAGATTCCAAACAAAACTCGTTCCTAGTGAATCGGGACAGCAAGTTCGATTTCCCAACTCCAGAATCGCCGATTAATACAACCTTGAACAAATAATCGTACTCCTCATCTGCTCTCCTCGCCATCTTTTTCTCTCTAAAAAAAATACAAACTTTGAAGAAAACTAAAATTTGTATAAGAAATGAAAAAATAGAATTACTACAAGTTGTTTAAGGAATTGGTCTCTGAAGAAGAAAAATAGAAGAAGAAAGTGAAGAAGAAGAAGAAGAAGGAAGTTGAAAGTTGAAGAAGTTGAAGTGAAGTCTTGGAAAAATCAAATGGTTTTTGCTTGTGTCGGATATTTTTTTATGTTTTTTACCTTGGCTTTGATCTACTTGACCCAAATGCCCTGCCTTTTTGCTGGGGTCCACCTTACTTTGAGGCTTTGTTGTGGGGCAAATAGGGAAAGCTAATTTTTCAGTCTCTCTCTTTTTCCTTTTCTTTTTTTTTTCTTTTTTTTTTCTTTTTTTTCCTTTATTTTTTCTTTCTTCTTATAAGAAAACATTTTGAATCTACATATTTGAAAAGTTTTTAAGCTTTTCTTTGACCACGTAAATGCAAGATTTTCTAGCCAATTAAATATAGAGTAAATCATTATTTTATCACAATCATTATTTCGTTAACACCATCTATGATTGAACTTCTTCTTCTTTTTTTCTTTTTTTTATGATAACGGTTGAACATTGTACTAATACTAGACTCTTATTCAAAAAAAAAAAAAAATACTAGACTCATTTTTCAAAGGTGAGTGTAATAATGCTCTTTTTTATTTATTTGTTTTTTAGTTTAGTGTTATAATATTTTAAATTGAGATAGAGATAATGTTCTAAGTTTTAAGTTGAATGAAGAAGATAAAAGAAAAAATTTAAAACTTAAAAATAGTAAATAATAAATTACTCTTTTAACTTAGTTTATGTTTTTTAATTAAAATTTTTTTATAATAATTTAAAATTATTTAACTAAAAGATGAAAGTATATTAGAGAGTTTAAGAATTTGTGTAATGGTATTTTAGTAGGCAAAATGTTGAAATCCAAACAAGAAATTCTGTTATTAATAATATAGATTCAATCAGCATAAAATAAAAAACATTATATTAATTAATAACAGAAAATAATAGACTATATGATTAAAATTTGTAAGGTTTATTACATGATAATACCAATTGATTTTAGATATTAATGAAGTTTGAAATTTCAAACTTGAGTCTCTTATTTGATAATAAAAGAGTTTAGTAATTGAGTTATATGGAATCTGTTACTAATACTAATTTTTATTTATGTATTGATTATAAGAGTTCAACTTGGGTCCAATGTTATATACACTAAACTAGATAGGATGTTGCCATGTATCCAAGAATTGCCACATGACAACATCCCATTGGGTCTAGTGTACAAGATGCACTGAACCTAAGCACCTTCCTAATTATAATCAATTATGTTAATAGTTGTGAAATTTTTTTGAAAAAAATATTTGATGGTGTATTATAACGCACCAACTCCAAACTCGTCCATTGCGGTCGTCCAAGGCAAACAAGGCAAACGAAGCAAATGTAGATAAATTACATTATAGTATGCTTGTCCATGATAAGGTCGTCCGTCCAAAGAAATACCTGGACAACCTTCTTGCATTCTAGACGTCTCTCCCTATGCAAACTTAAGACGAGCTTCTCACTTAACTCGGAACGCAAAGGTCAAGGTTCATTACCATAGCCAGTTTCCAATGATAGTTATAGAGAACAAGCCCAAATAATATAACTTCCATTGCAGTTATGGAAGTTACCTCCGAGTCTTTCGCATTCCTCAATGATGGGAGAAGTTACTAAACAAGTAACTGTCCCAAAGTGTATGCTATATAAGCATTCATTCACGAGAGGGTAAGTTATATAGACACTTCCACAAAAATCGGAATCCCAGAAATACTAACTTTACCATTGGAAGATTATTGGCCAGTTTTCCCCAGTCGCCTCTGATTTTGTGTTTGCTTTTTCAGGATTTTCAAGTGCTCTCTGATCATTGATGCTCGAGACATTTAGCCTACTGATTTCATTGTGTTCATCAATATTGTCTTTATACATATTGCCAAATATATACTCCACATGTCATGACATAAAATTTTTAATTTATTAATTAAAAATATGAGCTAGATGAAGAGTATAGGCTTGACTAGATTAGTCCCAAATAGGGCCATGCAAATAAAACTCACTTGACCTGCCTACTCATCCATCCCACTGGTCACAACAACCCAACATTGGTCTTTTATGTGAGATGGTGCGGGTTGGACCATCAAAATAGCGAGTCTTTTTTTACTAGTAGATTGAAATTTGTATAACCCGCCAAAACCAAGCCTCCCACCTATGTTTTACATATATATATACATACATATATATATATATATATATTTGCAAAAATGGTAAATTTTTAGTAAAAAAATGCTTTTTTTTTCTTCCTTAATAATTTGAGAAAAATAATGAATTATTTGAAATAATACCTGTGGGGCCAGAGAATTTGGTATCCCAGCCCATTTCATGTTAGGCCCAAGGCCCATGCCAAGGAAGAGGAAACGCCCGACGATGAAGCATGGAAGTCCAAATTATCCAGGAACCTTGCCGAGGACAACCCTGTCCTCAGCCAACCGAGACCATGGAATTTGGAAGTTACCGCCGAGGAAGCATGGTGGAGGAGCAAATCCGTGATGAGCTGTCACCGCCACATTAAATGCCCCCAACTAACGTCATGGCCGCATTAATGAGGAGGTGACCCCTGGGCAGTACCTCCTCGGTTACTGCGACTCACAAGAGGTTTGGTAAAGTGGTTGATGGGAGGGTTGTCAGGGGAAGGCATGGATGATCAACAAGTGGAGGAAGGAGATCGTTGAAGAAGGACTATATAAGGGGGAGAAACACATTGAGAGGGGGGGATGGATCCCCATTGAAACAGGATAACTAACAAGCTCTTCGGACCGGGCCGAGGACAGACTCTTAAGGATGGTTTCGGTTCGCCGGCGTTCGACGGTGGAAAATGCAATGGTTGTCCATTGTCCACTTGCTAAGGCCTAGTTCTTAAACCCGTTCTCTACAAATTCATTGTATTGGGCTAGCTGGGCTTGAGTCCACTTACTCAACAGTAGAAGTGCTCAAACCCAGTCCCTACAATTGGCGCCGTTTGTGGGAAGAACTTGTGCGCTAGCAAGCGCAATGGGCAATCGTTCCTAGGTTGCTGATTTACAGAAGGTTAGGCGACCTTTCATCACCGCCAACGACACCTATTCCAAATCCCATTCAAAAAAAAAAAAAAAAAGCGACAAACAACGACGCATTCGTTCAAGAGACAATTATTGCAGAGAAGTAAAAGATGTAGAGAAAAGGAAAAGTAAATGAACATTACAGCCTTTTTATTAATCAAAAAATAATATATACATTGTACAAACAGAGGCTCAGACAGGCTTGTTTTAAAACCAACTCTACAAACAGAGGCCTAGACGGGCATGTTCGAAAGCTAACCCTAAAAAGGGGGGCTGAGGCAAGCTTATTTTAATGCTACCAACAACCCCCGGGTCGGTGTGGGTGGCGCCGATGCAAAGGGAGGAGCAGATGCAAAAGCGCTTGTTGGCCCCTCCCCATGATGTTCCCTTGATGCTCCCCCAGCCTCACGGTAATTAGGCGTTGGAGGCGGCAACACTCGGGCACCGGATGTGACGTAATCTTGCAAACCTCTATCGGCGAGTGAGCTGGGCACGAGTCACTGCCGGCTTGAAGGGCAGGCATGGACGCGTACCGAAGAAAAGCGTTACGTACTTCATGGACCTCCCTTCTAACCACCGAGAATGATACCATCAGGATGACGCCCAAGCCTTGCCGCGTTGGAAGTACGACGCGAACCACAACCTCTACGGCTCTCGATCGAGGGAGGAGGACCTTTGGCTTGATTGCCCTCGCCCTCATCCAAAGCCGTCCCATTCCTCTAAGCTCTGATCACAATCCTGGCAGGGTTATCGAATGGGTTTAGAAGGCTGAAGGATCATGTTTTCTCGTTCAACTAAAGGGTTTGTGAAGTGTGGAAGGACGATTCCCCCAGAAGATCTTATATAGAGAGCGAAGCTCGGTGGGAATTGGTCCACACAGAATTCAAAGGAAGAATTATTAGCAACATAAATCCTAACCGAATTCCAAAGAGCTCATCAACAGTTGGATCTGCATTAATCCACAAGGATATTAATGAGGGCACGTCTTGCACACCGAAGCATTAGGCGCACGACTCGAACAGTCAAAAGACGCCTCGTAATCAAAGATGGCGAAGAATTGGAGCGGACAAGGGGCTACTGCTACACATGGGGACAGAGATCCGAGCCGCCCTTATCCAGGGCAGCACGGGACCAAGGGCCCAGTTTGAGGAGTAACCCATTTTCGGGGAAGCAAGGCCGAGGACGGCGTCACGCTAAAAATGAACTTCTCGGCACTGAGGACGAATTCCTTCATTCCAGACAGAAGAACATAAGCGTTAGACTAAACCAAGGCCTTGCATGGTTCTCGGACTCAAGCCTATGAAAAAACTAACCACTCCAAAAATACCTGGGTACTAGACTGAACCAAGATCTTGCATGGTCCTCAAACTCAAACTTATGGGAAAACTAGTCACTTATAGAAGAATATAAGCGTTTGACTGAACCAAGGCCTTGCATGGTCCTCGGACTTAAGCCTATGGGAAAACTAACCACTCCAAAAATACCTGGGTACTAGACTCAACGAAGGTCTTGCATGGTCATCGGACTCAAACCTATGAGAAAACTAGTCACTTACAGAAGAACATAAGCTTTAGACTGAACCAAGGCCTTGCATGGTCCTCGGACTCAAGCCTATGGAAAAACTAACCACTCTAAAAATACCTAGGTACTAGACTGAACCAAGATCTTGCATGGTCCTCGGACTTAAACCTATGGGAAAACTAGTCACTTACAGAAGAACATAAGCGTTAAACTGAACCAAGGCCTTATATGGTCCTCAAACTCAAGCCTATGAAAAAACTAACCACTCCAAAAATATCTGGGTACTAGACTGAACCAAGGTCTTACATGGTCCTCAGACTCAAATCTATGGGAAAACTAGCTGCTTACAGAAGAGCATAAGTGTCAGATGGAGCTAAAGTTTCACATGGTCCTCGGACTCAGGTCGCTGGAGGAACTAGTTACGTTCAACAAAAGAGCAAACAAACGTAAGCCTATGGGCATCACTAAAAGCTTTCTAAGGCACATTGAACTTAACCCCTTAGCACAGTCAGCAACTAATGGCTTTCCTAAGCGCTTTCTACTGTTTACAGTGACTAACTCATGTGACGTGGAACCAATATTGTGGAGTTGTTCCCTCAGCATTCAATCCGGCAAAAATAGGCCGTGGTGTTAAGGTGGTTCAATTATTGATCAAGGCCCAGGTGGGAACTATTTCTAGGGGCTTTACGTTTTTCGGTTGCCAGTTTAGAATGAAAAGCATGCTGAGCTTCTGAGACTATGAAGCTTGTGATTGAAGCACAGATTATATAAATAGCCAAACTCATCACAATAACAATAAACACCAAGTAAAAAGAAAGGAAGACCCATGCATTCAGCTTAAAAATAGCATTACAATGTTTTAAACTAAAACAAAATATATAGTGATAAATCAAGGCCAAGGGGATGCCGATGAGATCCTAGCTTGGAAGTGCAACTTCGGAGGGCTCCTGGTTAGCAGGGGTGGCCTCAGGGTCAGCGGGAGGCTCCACCACGTCCTGGACCGCTGCTGGGTTACCAGTTTCCTCGTTCCCTAACACCCCTTAATGCCCAGTTTCCTCAGCAGGCTCGTCAGTTGGCATTGGATCATCGGCGGCACTGACCGGGCCTTCATCCGTCGCTTTAGAGGCTGTACCAACTTCAGGGTCAGTGAGGGCAACCTTGCTAATGGCAGGGGGATAAGACACCCTCTTGGCCCTCCTAAGCTTAGACAAGGCCTCAACCCTAACTTGGTTGAGGGCCTCATTCCAAGTCTTGAAACAGTACCGTTTACACACCTCGGCACTTGATCCTTGAGACTGGCCTCGGTCTTAGCCACTCCTTCAGCAAAGGCCTCTTCCTCCGCTTACTCTTTGAAGCTCTCAGCATCTGTCCTCTCAAATTCGACCAGGTCTTTAGCCCTCAAGGCCTTGTCCCTTGTGTACTCGACAACGCCTCTAGCCCACTCTGCCTCAGCTAATTTCTTCTTCAGGTCAGCGTTATGCTCCTTGGAAACCTGCAGCTAACCCTCGACCTCCTACAAGTGTCCTGCCTGGTCCTCAGCCTGTTTTTTAGCCTCGGCTAGGTCAAATGCGCTGCCCTTGGCCTTCGTCATCTCCACCAGGTCCTCCCTCGCCTTCCTAATATCAACCTTAGACTTCTTAAGAGTATTCGCGGCCTCCAGATACTTGTCGTGCTTTTGGTCCAAGGCTCTACTTTGGCTATTGGCTTTATCTTCTAGCCTGAAAGTGGCTTGGACAGCCTGCCAATGAAAACAAATAAACCATAAGCCAGGAGCTAAGAAATAAAATCCAACAAAGGCACAAATATCAAAAGTCTTACCATGCCTAGATACCTCTTGAGGTTGAGGGCAACTTCCTGCCTCTTCAAACTCTCCAGCTCGGCCATGTCAGCGGGAAGAAACAGGGATCTCTCTAGGGTGTCGGCCACATGAGCACCCTCGCCCCCTCGAAAGTCCCTAAGGGTGGCGTCATTCATTAAAGGCTTCCCGTAAAGCATGGCGGCAGGTAGCCACACCTGGGGCTCGGGCTGTCGGACGACCTTTTTCCCCTTATCCTGACAGCCAATCCTCAGTTGCTTAGAAGGTCGGCGGGCTTCATCTCCCTCTTGGGAGGCACGAGATCTCCCCCCGTCCACTAGGTCTTTGCCCTTGGAAGGTCTCTTCCTCTTTGGGTCCGTGAACTAGGGCCGAGGGTCCGAACAGGCTGGTCTGAGGTCATCTTTTGAAGCCCATCTCGGCTGGGGTACCAGTCCTTAGTGACAGAAGGTCTTCTTCAAATAAACAAGGATCGCCTAAGTCACCGGGGAGATCTTTAAGCAGATGGACTTGGTTGAATGCCCTAAACTTGTCCTCTCACATGCTCAAATCAACTACTTTTTCCTCTCTCTCGGAACTCCCTTCTTCGACCTCCATGGCTCGATGGGAAGAGGAAGAGGCTGCCAACAAGACATCTTCTGTGACGAAGGGTCCTTCAGAAAGCAAGAACCTTCGTTCCACCACAGTGATTTGGCGAAGCCTCGAGTCCTTGGCCTTGATCACGTATCTGGGAGCCGAGAAGGATTTCTGGATCGGCTTGTATCCGAGAATGTTGTGGGCTGCTCTAACCTAGTTGTCAGCCTCGTTCACAAAAACCTCTGCCTTGAGTACAGCTTCTAAGTCCTCTTTGTTGACCAAATGGAAGTGTTGCTCAAAGGCGTGTGGATCTGCAATAGAAAAAGTCAGTTCTTGTTAGCAACCAAGCAATGTGAACTGTGAAAACCTAACAGACCAACCCTCCTATATTCCGAGTACCCTACCTGGCTCCCCCTCCAAAGTCGGGCAGTGAAGGCCGTCGTGCCACTCCCCAAACACGATAAGAAAATCCTTATCCAGCCCCTTGATGGACTCGGGAAGACACTGGATGAGCCTAACCCTATCATCTCTCGTCTTCATGTAGTAGGACTTATCCTTCAGGAGTTGGAGTTTGTAGCACCAATTCACATCGTGATGGATTAACCTCAAACCCATCTTTTCGTTCAGGGTGTCCACACAGCCCAGGATCCTAAGCACGTTAATAGTGTACTGGGTAGGGGTTAATTGAAAGTGCCTAAGGTAGTCCCTCATAACTAGCCCCATAGGGATCCTTATACCACATTCGAGGAAGGCGATTATGGGAATCACCACCTCTCCAACTTCCCTCTTTATGTACCACTCCCCCTAACTTCTTAAACCTACCCATCCGGAAGAACGACTAAGAGACTCAGAGAAGAGCGAAAGGAAGAAAGAGACAGGGAAAGAGGAAAACTTACAGAAATGAAGGATGGCGTTCGGAACACTCTTTTTTAGGATGTGAAGAGAAGCGAGTTGAGTTGAAGAACTTGACCGAATTCAGGGTGTGTACATGAGACCTCTTGAATGCAAGAGTCAAGAGACGAATCGGTGCAAATGGGTGTGCGCCCACTCACCAAAGATAACTGTGTAAGGCTTCCCGCCCATAATGGCGAGCAATCCTCACCGTTGGATCGCCATTACACCGTTGAACGTGGGGAGTATAGAGCCGCCAAAATTTAATGCAAGTGTGTGCCGCATATCGAAGCGCCAAAAGCGTACATCAGATAGAAGAAAAGACTCCAAATGCTGACCTAAGACCATACTGGACAAACCACGACAAAAGCCTAAGGATATCAAAGTCCTCCTTCCTGTCCGAGGAGCCGGGCAGCAGGATTTTGAGGGGCTATTGTAGGGCCAGAGAATTTGGTATCCCCGGCCCATTTCATGTTAGGCCCAAGGCCTATGCCAAGGAAGAGGAAACGCCCGAGGATGAAGCGCGAAAGTCCAAATTATCCAGGAACCTTGCCGAAGAAGACCCTGTCCTTGGCCAATCGAGATCATGGAATTTGGAAGTGACCACTGAGGAAGCATGGTGGAGGAGCAAGTTCGTGATGAGCTGTCACTTCCACATTAAATGCCCCGAACTAATGTCATGGCCACATTAATGAGGAGGTGACCCCTGGGCAGCACTTCCTCGGTTATTGCGACTCACAAAAGGTCTGGTAAAGTGGCTGATGGGACGGGTTGTCAGGGGAAGGCATGGATGATCAACAAGTGGAGGAAGGGGATCGTTGAAGAAGGATTATATAAAGGGGGAGAAACACATTGAGAGGGGGAGATGGATCCCCACTGAAACAGGATGACTAACAAGTTTCTCGGACCGGGCCGAGGGCAGACTCTTAAGGATGGTTTCGGTCCGCCGGCGTTCGACGGTGGAAAACACAGTGGTTGTCCATTGTCCGCTTGCTAGGGCCTAGTTCTTAAACCGCTCTTTACAAATTCATTGTATTGGGCTAGCTAGGCTTGAGTCCACTTACTCAACAGTAGAAGTGCTCAAACCCAGTCCCTACAATACCCATTAAGAAGGTTAACTAAAAGGCTCTATTTTATGACCCAATCAGAAAGGATTAATCTAAGAGTGGGTATATTGTATTAATTTGCCAATCTTCCAAAGTTGAAACCACCAATTTTTTAAACTAATTTGCTGGTTTTAAAGATTGGTGGGTTGGCAACAAATTGAAATTTGTCTAACCTACTAGTAGCATTTTGGTTATGAATACTTGTCTTAACCCACCTTAACCAACTTGTGAACAGTCCTAGTCCCAAATAATATTATATAAGAGTGGCTAAAAATCTTTATAAAAAAGTTTAATTAAAAACCGATGACTATTAGATTGGCCAATAGATGTTCTTAATGAAAATGTTAAGTGTAAGGATAAGGGCCCAAATTCATGAACTCGGCCTTGGGCTTGGTCGAGGACTTTGTCTGTCCGAGGAGGATAAACAGCAGCGAGGGTGTCAAGCTCAGAACCCTATAAGTAAAATACAAATGGAAGGGCTGAGGAAGTTGGTCCAAGGAGGAACATATCCTCGGATAAGCAAGGTATGGATCAAACGTATACCATATCATTCAAGGTAACTTTCTAGGACGATCTATTGATAGAGACAAGTAATATGATCGTGCAAAAAGGATGGGAGCTCAGAGGAATCTAAGAAAAAGCTGCTACCACCGCATTGAATGCACAATAACAACTTTTCTGACCGCATTTATATGGAGAAGACCCTTGAACAGTGTTGCCTTGGCTACCACAACTTATAGAAAGCCAAAGAGGGTGCCTGATGGGACAGACACTCAAGTAAGGGCCCAGATGATTAACAAGTGTAGGATTAAGATGGTCTAAAGGAAGCTATATAATGTAAGAGACCCTCCATGAGGAAGGGGACCGTAGAATCAAGAAAGAAATACTGTAGCAACATGGGACCAGACTTGTAATAAAGCTTTAAGGGAAAAACCTAATAATTAATCTCCTCGGACTTGGCCAAGGATGCTTTTCTTTAAGGAAACGTCTTTGTCCTTCCTTTCTGGCCATTAAAATCTATTAGCTCGTCATTTGATTTACTAAAACCTAGTTTTCTTAACCATTTTCTACAAATTTATTGTCTTGGACTTTTTGGGCTAAAGTCCACATCCCTGCTGGGCTTGAAGTTCAAACCAGGTCCTTACATTAAGAGTTCAATCCTCTTCCCTAATTGGATGATGGGAAAAATTGAATTAAATAAAATTATTCACACTTGACATTTCTTGTAACTAATAGGTTGGAAATTAGGGTTCAATTTAGAATTTATTTAGGAATCTAATATTCATAAGACCTAAACAACAGTATAGGGATGTACAATTTGAATCATAAACATAGGATAACACAAATAATATCATATTATTATTATTATTATTATTTGACATCACTTCAACCCCCAAAATTGTACACTTTTGAATTCATTGATGTTGTGGAACCATTAATAAATGAATTTATTCCAAGTACATGAACAAATTAAATCTTAATTTATTTAAGTAAAATTACATTCATTTGGGATTTAACATAGATTGAAGATTTAATATATTTTCAACACCATGAGGTGTAGTTCCTTATTTTTTTTCTTCTAAATTTAAAATTTTAATTTATTATTTTTTAAATAAAAATTTTAGTTTGATCCAACTTTAAATTATAGAATGTAAAATATAGTAATTTTTAAACCATGATTGAAGAAAATAGGAACCAAATAGGCCCGTGGGCTTTCCCATCATTGGGCAGAACACCCAAATGCAAAACAACCCGATCCGAATACATGCCCCTTTTTTTTTTCTTTCACTTTTTGGCTTTTTCTCTTTGTACAAAACCCTAAATTGGTTCTCATTCTATTCTCACACTCAATCTCAGTTGTACTCTGCTCTCGGAAGACGCTCTCTCACGCTTCACACTCTTCAGGTCTCTCTTTCTCTCTCTTTCTCTGCATAAATCCTGTTTGTTTCTACGGAAAATAATTGCATCGGAAACCTTCGATTTTCCGGGAATGTTTTTTCTTTGTATCAAATTCGTTATTCAAGGTTTCATTTTTATGTTTGTATTTCATCTTTTTTTGGTTGTCAGATCTGAGATCGGAGCGGAACGTTTTTTCCGTGAAGCCATGGCTCTGGTGAGTCTCAATTCTATGCATGTAATCTGTGATTGGTTTTGAATCTGAAAACACTAGACTTTTATAGAAAATCTGACTAATTATGAAATGGGTCACAAGTTTTTATTGCTTTGCATATTCTACTTCGTGTTTGATGTGAATTTCAATTTTTGAAGTTCTTAAAGTTTTGCATTTCAGATATTCAAAAAGTTTATTTGATGTCTGGTGGTGGGTCTGGACCGGCTTGCTGTGTGACTCTGGGGTTCTTGGATGTGGATGGCGAGTGTGAAAGGGTTCTTTTATTATGGTGCTTCAGCTTCTTGAATTGGGTGTGGTTGAGAGACTTTCTTTCAGAACCCAGCAGCCCTGTCTTGAATTGTCTCATCGATTTGTTTCTCATAGATATTTCTTTGTGGTATTTCCGATCAGCAACACTAACAACCTCTAACAACCACTCAAAGGGAGACCAACACCAACTTGGATCAATGTACACACCCTTGAAATCGTGAGAAGTCACCATGGTACTGGACTCTGTTCGTTGTTGAAATTGCATGAAGAGAGAATAGGAAAGCAGAAAGCTGTTCAGAGGTAGATATATAAGACCTGTTTGAAGCGAGTGAGAAAGGAATTGGGTACATGCATGATATGATGGACGAGACTTGGGGTTCTTTTCTACATGCAATACTATTAGTCCACATAATCTTCCTAATTAGTGTTTGAAATTTTCAATTATTCTAAGGTCGACCATATCACTATCACTCACAAATTAATCAGTCATAAAACCAAACCTAACAAATGTTTATATGAAATTTTCAATTTTTCTAAGATATGAACTACCATATCACTATCACTCACAATGATAGATCCAACCAAAACAAATACTCCCTCCATCCCAATTTTTTTGTCCTGTTTGAAAAGTCAAACTTTTTAAGGAAATATCATTTATTGTCTTGTTTACCTTTTAAAAATGTATAAATTTCCAAAATTATCCTTAAAAAAATTATTAAAAAATTGAATTAATAAATTAATAGGGGTATAATAGGAACATTAGTAAATTAATGACTTTTATTTTTAGAAACAGGACAATATTTTGGGACATCTCAAAATGGAATAGAGAACAAAAAAAATAGAACGGAGGGAGTATGTACATAGAAAAAGTCCAAAACGAAAAAATAAAATAAAAAACATTAGTTTTTTTTCACTTCCATCCAAAGCTTTTTCTTTGCGCCCTAAAGTTGAGCACATTAGTTATAGCCAAAACAAAAAAAAAAATTGTAATACAAAAGTGGTGGTATTATCTCATACGCCATGAGGCCCTGTCTATCATTGGCAGGCTGAGGTTTATTATTAGAGCAAGACACAATACTCTTCGCAACAAATTTCACAATTACTTGACAACTTGACATGTTATTATTTATTCCCGTACGATTCACGCGAATTTATTAATCACTGTCTGCTGTCAACCATTGTTATTATTATTTTATGAATGGGAAGAAAATAAAAATCAACGCCGCTCTGTTTCTGAAAAGAAAAGAACAAAAGAAAGAAACACCTCTCTTTTCAACCGTTCTCTCGGTTTATTGTATTTGTACCCACCTCTCTTGTCTTTTCCTTCCCCTGGGCTGCTTTGATATGTGTATAAAAGTTCAAATCAGAAGCTTTACATGAAGTTTATCAAAAGAGTTCAAATCAGAAGTTGTCTGATCTATATGAACTTGTAAACAAATCATACCTAGTCGGATATTAAAAACTCAATCTTATTCATTTTTTTGTCCAACATGCTTAAGCTTATTTACAAATTACTTGATTATGTTATTCTTTTATATGAATAGAAATTTCATGGCTACAATTTTTACCCCTTTAGAATTCTATGATTTTTTACTGCAAATGAATTATTTATATTATCAATAAAGTCAAAAATTAATTTGATATCATATGAATTTATCTACAAACTTATACAATTTAATTTTAAGTTTATATAAGTATTTTTTAGACAAATATATAAAAATATAATATTATATATAATTAAATTGAATCTCATGTTAAATATAAAAAATATGCTCATTAGTTCAAAGAAAAAATAACAGTAAAAATCTAAATAATTTAATTTGTATGGAAAGCTATCAAAAGCAAAATTCAATTTTGAATCTAATTAAATTTTCTCTAAGTATTGGCTAGATATAGTCATGGTATATATATATATATATATGATTAGGTTTTTTATGGTTTATTTACATTGAACTCCTCATTTTTTACATTAAATTAACTCACTTGGTACAAAATTTTAAAAACTTACATTAGATAAGACATGTAGCACAAAATTTAACTCTAATTTAATTCCAATTTTTAGACTGAATTGAATTGACTCACTTGGCACAAAATTTAAAAAACTTACATTAGATAAGACATGTGGCACAAAATTTAACTCTAATTGAATTCCAATTTTTAGACTGAATTAATTAACTTAGCACAAAATTTTAAAAACTTAAATTAAATGGGACATAAAATATAAAATTAGACTCTAATTGAATTCCAGTTTAAAATCTAATTGAATTTTTTCTTGGTTTTACCTATATATATATATATATATATATTATTGATTACTTCTTTTGCTTAAATTCTTATCCATTATTTACTTTGGTCAATGCTTCCCATGATTTAGAGCTGTACTAATTCATTTGCGCAATACAAAAACACAAAATGAATAGTTGTCTATTGTATCCCCATGAGTAGTACTTATAGCCAGCCCACAAGGTCCATTAGTTCAAGTAACCTTTCAATGGTGGAAAAAAAAAACTCAAGAATTTTGCTTCTGAGTTCTTTTCATTGCAGTTCAAGCCACTAGAACAAAATATTATAAAGATTGTAAATTTATAAAAATTACACTACGTTAGATATATAATACTCTGTGACCAAGGAAACTTCAATTTGTGAAATCAATTCCAATTCTTCTCAAATTTGCAGTTATAAGTTGGATTGATATGTTGGAGTTATTTTTGAACCTCTTCTTGTAAACAAAACAAATTACAGTAGAATTTTATGATCACGTGAAGGAGAAAAGAGGCAAAATGAGAGTTTCACATAGTTCAACCACAAAACCAACATATATCTACGGAACAAGAGCTCAAAGAGCTACATATTTTATTCATTTAGATGGCTATACATTACAATGAGGCTCGTTTTTATAATGGAATTACATGCACAAACCACTCACAATTTTGAATTAATTGCTTCAATCCCACAATTTCCTCTGATTATTAATTTTTCCTTTCCAAAAAAAAATTCTCCAATTATCAAATTTTTGATTCATTCCAATGTAATCCCATAATTTTTTTCTCCAATAAACAATACCTTAATTTGGTCTTCAATAATATGGAAAATATATATATATATATATATTTTTTTTTTTCTTACACGGCTCTCAAGTTGTACAAAGCATTGAATCTTTTGCTTCTCTTGGAAGAACATCTTCCAAATTCGTACGTTTTTACTGCCTGCTCTTGGGGGGTATAAGACAAAAGGACATCTTCAAATTTCTTTGATAACTGATTTTTTTTTTTTTTTTTGTTTCCCACAGTGTTTTCTCAAAACTTTCACTAATTATTGTTCGTAATGGATGGGCTCATAGCAGAGTAAATTGCTGGCCTAGAGAGTTTTTTCAAAGTGCTGGTGCTTAACTTGGACTTGAACTAGAGAGTTTCTAGTCAAATCCAAGATAACCACTTTAAGACCGAGTGTCCAACCACTCGGCCAACCCCGCTGAGTTTGATAACTGATGTTGTTAGGTATAAGTAGCAGGATGTTTGATAGTAATGAAAGAAGAAACGCTTGCATTATTGAGAGTACTTTTGATAGTTACGGTGCTTTCTTGTTGCAGCTGGCATTCAATCTTACATGATTGATAAGGGCGTTTTCACATTAGCAACAAAGTCAAATTGTCCACAATTAAGATCACCAAAACTGGTCCGCAAATTAACGAACCTAACATATATTTTGATAGTAATGAAAGAAGAAACGCTTGCATTATTGAGAGTACTTTTGATAGTTATGGTGCTTTCTTGTTGCAGCTGGCACTCAATAATTGTCCACAATTATGGTGCTTTCTTGTAGCATAACCAGTTACTCTTCCAGTTGCTAGCTATTACACGTGAATTTCGATCATATGGAGGTGATCCACTCCTTATCCACTACTAGATTCTTCTTTCTTTCATGAAATATTTTCTTTTTCATTTTCTTCCACATCCTCTAGCTTTTAAATGAACTTCTTAGTTGATATTTTTTTATTGATCATAATGGGATCGGCATCATTGAGCAACAAGTAATTTTCAATCATGCTAGGGCGGCGCCACGTTAAGGCCAAGGTGGTCCCAGGACCACCTTGACCTGAAAAAAAAAATTATATATAATAATTTTAAAAAAAAAATTATTTGTCTACCCTTCAGAAAAAATTTGGGAACACCCTTAGTTTTTTTTTTTTTTTATTCCAATAAAATTAAATTTTGTTCTATAATTTGTTCTACTTTCAAGTAAAAAGAAAAAGCTCAAAAAAAATTGAACTAAAATTTGGAAAAAAAAAAATTGTAACATAGCAAGCCCACCACAAGGAAAAAAAGACCAACATTAATCCTAAACAAAACTAACCCCAGACAGATTTTTAAATCAAAATAATTAAATTTTTATTAACTAAATACCCAACCGGGCTAACCCAAACGATTCTCCAAAAAAAAAAAAAAACCAACCCAAACCCAATACACCTAATATGCGTCTGTCGATTGATCAAATGCTAAAGCAAACCTGAAATTAGAAATCCCAACCTAAAGGAAAAAAAAACTCATCAACGACCAACGAACCAAGCACATCGGCGCGACGGTGCCCCTACCTCAAACTCGAGCAACAGAGCACATCTGGCCTCAAGCTCGAGCAACAGTAACAGACCCCGCCCCGCCCTTGGTCCCCGAGCACATCGACATCGGCGATAGCGAGATCGAAGATCGGACCAAAGATTGCCTTGGCTTGGCCTCGAGTCCTCGCCTCGACATGCTACCACGGCACTGCCCCTCTAGCCTCAAGGTATTTCAGTTCTTTACTTCTCTTTCTTTTTCTCTATTTCATCTTATGAAGCTCTCTCTCTCTCTTTCTCTTTGAACTGAAATGAGATTCTCTCTCCGTTTCTCTCTGTTTCTCTATGTCTAATTGCCTTTACTTTATAACTTTATTTGACATTTAGACTTTATCGGTTTGTGAGTTTGTTGTTTTGTGTATTGTGAATTTTGTGTGTTGTGAATGTTTTATATCTTTAATGTTTTGTGTAATGTTGATTGGCAATTGTGACTCTTGTCTGTTGAGTGGGGTGGGATAGGGGTGATGGGGCCGCGGGGTTGATTGTCAATATATGAATTTCTCTTTTTATTAGATTGTGTAATTTATATTTCTTAAGGAACACTCTGAAAAAAATTCATGGAACCACCACTGCAATCATGAGCACCACCAATTGACTTCAAAGAGAACACAGATGGGACTAGCAGAACACTAGGAGTTTCATGTTGAGTGGATTATATTATATAGAAATGCGCACATATAACATATTGTATGAACCCAAAAGCATTTTCTTTTTTATCTTTAAACAAATTAGGTGAGTTTCAAATAACTATCTCAACTGGTAAAATGAAATCATATCGCAATCATCATAAAATAGACCTTGTAGATTCAAATCCTCTCATATTTACTAGAAAGCTTATGAGAGAGAATTTTACATCATAAGAAGTCAAGCCAAAAAGAAAAAAGAAAGAGAAAGTTGCATTCATAAGAAAACTGCTACTAGCACCCGTCATGCATCCGTTAAAGTTAACTAGTTAAGCAAATCCACAAGAAGCCAACATGCAAGTAAATGACGGGCACAACAAACGATGTACTATTTCTCATAGGTCAGCGTGAGTGGTTGAGATGGGTGGAACTGTTGTGTCCAATCTCTCATGGAAAACTCAGGCGCATGATTCAAGCAAATAGAAAACGTATTTTCTAGCTAGCTAGTACAAGCATTAAAACCACCAAGTTTTTCACTGTACAAAAGCATGTACTAGGCCTATTGCGAGAGAGGGACACGTAACTATGGCACCATTTTAACAAGTCGAGTGCATTGAAGGACTAAACCAAGTCAAGTCATTTTTATTAATATTTTCTTTCTCATGCAACTTCAATGTGTGTGTGTATATATATATATATATATATATTATATTATATGCTCATGACAAAGATGTTCGAAATCTTTAACTAGAACTTCAACCAAATCAAAATGTGGGCCTCCAATGGTTTTAAAGTATTATGACTATTTTAATGGAGTTTTTGTGGCAAATTTTTCACATTCTATATGTGCATTTTCCTGACCAGAAAGATGGTTTTGGTGACAAATTTCCAAGCTTCGTTAGGTGTAGTATTTGTTATTGTTGACAATATAAAAAAAGAGAGAATGACTGAATAGTCAGTATAATAATATATGTAAAACAATGTACAAAAGGGAGCCTTTATATAAGCTAGGTATGTGTGCAGTACAAGTAATATAAGTGTAGTACAAGTAATATACTAGGCTAAGCCCAATGGGCTAATCTATACACTAACATCCCCCCTCAAACTCGAGGTGGCAAGGAGAAAGCCAACTGGAGTTTGGATATAAGATCTCGAAGACGACCAGGCGGGTGAGACTTGGTGAAGATATCAGCAGGCTGGTCAGCAGATGAGATGGAGAACAACTTGAGATTGCCTTTCTTGAGATGCTGGCGAGTGATGTGGCAGTCGATCTCAATGTGCTTGGTGCGTTCGTGGAAGACATCATTATGAGGAATGTAGATAGCACTACGATTGTTACAATAAAGAGGAGTAGCAGTGGGCTGTGGAGCATCCATGTCAGCCAAGAGCCAGCAAAGCCAGACAAGCTCGCAGGTGGTGTCGGCAAGGGCACGATACTCAGCCTCAGTACTGGAACGGGAAACAACATCCTGCTTTTTGCTACGCCATGAGACAAGAGAAGTACCCAACAGGAAACAGAAACCTGTGATAGAGCATCGATCAGTCGGATCACCTGCCCAGTCCACATCTGAATAAGCATGAAGCTCAAGAGAAGACCGAGAGGAGTAGTGTAGACCATGATAAAGTGTACCCTTGACATATCGGAGAATCCGAAGAACAGCAGCATAGTGGACAGAACGAGGGGCATCCATGAATTTACTAACCATACCCACGGCATGTGAAATATCTGGACGAGTAACAGTGAGATAGATCAGACTACCAACCAACTGACGATAGCGAGTAGCATCAGATATAGGTTCACCATCCAAGGGTGTGAGCTTGGCATTGTATTCCAAAGGAGTGGAAACAGTCTTGTTGTCAGTGATACCGGCTTTGGAGAGAAGATCAGAAGCATATTTAGCTTGGGAAAGATAGTATCCATCAGAGGATGAGGTAACCTCAAGCCCAAGAAAATAGCTGAGAGTGCCCAAATCTTTCATCTCAAAATGCTGACTAAGGAAGTGCTGGAGAGAGCGGATACCTGCAGAATCATCTCCAGTAATAATCATATCATCAACATAGAGAAGAATAAGAGTGATACCAGCAGAGGATCTTCGGACGAAGAGAGCAGTGTCATGAGGACTCGAAGTGAAACCCTGCTGAGCAACAACTGAGCTGAACTTTTCAAACCAAGCTCAAGGAGCCTGCTTGAGACCATAAAGAGCACGGCGAAGGCGACAAACTTGACTGCCTGAATGTGGATAGCCAGAGGGTGGTTGCATGTACACTTCTTCTTGAAGGTCTCCATTGAGGAAAGCATTCTTTACATCGATTTGATAAAGAGGCCAACGGCGAACAGTAGCCACAGCAATGAGACATCTGACAGATGTAAGGAGAGCAACAGGAGCAAATGTTTCCTCATAGTCAATGCCATACTCTTGGGTAAAGCCCTTGGCAACTAGGCGAGCCTTGTATCGTTCAACAGATCCATCAGCCTTGGTCTTGATCTTGTAAACCCACCTACAACCTACTATAGACTGACCAGGAGGCAAATCAACCATATCCCAAGTGTGATTTTTATGAAGGGCATCTAGTTCATCATTCATAGCTTGCTGCCAAAGAGGGTCAGTATGGGCCTTACGATAGGTGTGAGGTTCATAGAGGGTGGCAAGGGCAAAAGAGCAATGATAATCAGAAAGATAAGGGGGAGGAATGCTTACCCGAGTGGAACGACGAAGTTCAGGACCATCAGGAGACTCAGGAGAGGGTGGTGCCACAGGATCCAAGACAGGCGGGTCATATGCCGGGACAGAACGGAGATGAGTCGTCTGGAGAGGCAGACGATTTTGAAGAATCCTCCACAAGTTCAGGATAGAGAGGGAGGAAAAGATCAGTAAAAATGGGAGACTCAGAGAAAGAGGATGTAGGAAACTGCTGAAGACTCGTGAAAGGACGATGTTCCCAAAACTCAACATGACGGGAGACACAAGACGATGAGAAATGGGATCATAGCAGCAAAACCCTTTTGAGATACACCATAACCAAGGAAACAACAGAGACGAGCACGAGGTTGGAGCTTTTTCGTTCATGAGGAGGAAGAGAGACAAAGCAAGCACAACCAAAAACCCGAAGAGAGGAGTAGTCAGGGTTTGACCATAGAGAAGCTCAAATGGTGATTTGTTATGTGTAGTTGGTGAAGGGATACGATTAATGGTGTATACAGCAGTGAGTGCAGCCTCACCCCAAAAGCGCTCAGGAAGAGAGACAGAAATGAGAAAGGTGCTGACAACATCAAGATGTGACGATGTTTTCGTTCTGCACGACCATTTTGTTGAAGGTGTAAGGACAAGACCGCTGAGTAAGTGTACCATGATTGTCTAAAAAGGATAGGAAAGATTTATCATTATATTCTTGAGCATTATCTTACTGAAAAACTTTGACGGTGCGATTGAACTGTGTTTCAATCATTTTATGAAATGTTTGGTAAATAGACACAAGTTCAGACCTATGATGAAGCAGATAAATCCAAGTATATCGAGAAAAATCATCCACAAATATGACAAAATATCTAGATCCCCCCTCAGTAGGAATAGGTGCAGGACCCCAAATATCAGAATGTATAAGATCAAAAGGTGCAGAAGAAAATGAGGCACTATTATTAAAGGGCAATTTTGTTTGTTTGCCAAAATGACAGGAAGTACAATCAAATTTTTGAAACTGAACTGAACCTAAATGACCTTGAGAAGCTAACAACTAAAGACGAGATAAGGATGGATGACCAAGACGAGCATGCCATAGATCAGGTGAGGAGGTGGTAGTGGTAGCAGCTGCAGAAACAACTTGTGAAGGAATCTTCAAGTTATGAACCTCAAACATGCGACCAACCTTACGGCCTGTCCCAAGCACTTGACCCGTCCGGAGATCCTGCACATCCACACCATGATTAGTAAAGAGAAGATCTACGCCTAATTCACAAAGTTGACCAACAGAAAGCAAATTGAGGGATAACTTTGGATATGAAAAGTGTCACTAAGGGATAAACAAGGAGAAGAGATTGTTCCTTTATGACTAACAGGCATAGGAGTTCCATCAGCAGTGTAAATGGTGATTGGATGTTCTAAGGGTGCCTTATCAAAAAATTGGGATTCATCAGGAGTCATATGGTTACAACATGCAGTATCAAAAAACCAAGGTTGTTTACCTGAGGTGACAGAAAGGGCAGTGGAAGTGCGGGATAAAACCTGTTGAACAACTGCCTCAATATCAGCCGTAGTAAGTGAGGAAGTCAAAGATGGACCTGTAGGAACCGATGGATCTGAAGGACATACAGCAGCTGCCCGAGGAAGAGAAGCTTTATTCTGCTATTGCACAAATTTCTGCAGTTTGCAACAAACTTAGATGTCATGGCCTTTAGCACGGCAAAACTCACAGCAAGTACCTTTGGAAGACTGAGAGGTGGGTCGCCCAGAGTTTATTCGTGGAGGAGCAGTGAATGCAGCAATGGGAGGCTGTGGAGATGGTGTAGCCAATACATGATCAGATGATGACATGTGATGAGTAGGCCGACGGTTCTCCTCAGAAATGAGCTCCTTGACTGCAGCATCAAGAGAAGGAGTAGGAGACCGACTAAGCAGAGAAGCCCTAGTAGGCTCAAAATCCTCACGCAAACCCATCATGAAGTGCATAAATCTACGGCGATCCCGATATTTGACAAAGAGCTCAATGTCCTTAGAACACACTAGTGGAGGATCTGCAGCAGAGAGTTGTTCCCACATAGTAGAAGTCTGAGAATAAAAATCAGAAATAGACTGACCTGTCTCTTGGCGCATTTGATAAAGTTTTGATTCAATGTGGAACTCCAAGCTTGAATCATTAGTACAATTATAGCGATCGGCCAAAAACTTCCAAGCAGCCTCAGCAGTCTCAAGATGAGGAAGAAGATTATGAATGGAGGGAATAGAGGTATTAATAAACCAAGACAAGATCTTACTTTGAATACTCTCCCATTCCTCTAGGCGATCTTCATAATCATCTGTTGTAACAGTAGTCGTGGAAGACTCTTCAGCAGCTGTGACTTTGGACTTGGGGTTTGGTACTAGTTTAGGAATTGAACCAGTCACATATCTCCACAGTTTACGACCCTTGAGAAAAACAGTCATATTCTGAGACCATGCATGATAGCTAGTAGGACCACCAACATAATGATGATAGGACGTATAATGTCGCGTTCATTTTGTTGAGCCATAATGAAGAAAATGACCAAAAAATGAGATTTAGAGACCTCAAATGCAGAAACGGAGCCCAAAATCGGAATCTACGCGAAAAACTGAGCAAGACAGGTCCTGTTGAAAAATTTTGACTTTGGTCAAAGTCAAGGTCAACGGTCTAGTCAACAGTCAACGGCTGACGCTGACGTGGGGTGCTGACGTGGCGGAGTGACGTCACCTAGGGCTGACGTGGCAGTCCGTGAAACGGAGCAGGGCGCGTGTGGCGCGTGAGGCGCGTGGAAGGGAGAGACGGCGCGTGGTGGCGCGTGACAGCGCGTGGAGGCTCGTGCTCGTGAGGCAGAAACTTCTGGCAGCGCGTGGAGGCGCGTGGAAGGTTGTTTCTGACAGATTTTTGTTGGGTTTTGCTCGGGACTGTCAATCTGTCAATGTGTGCCTTTACTTTGGCGGTTTGATCAACAAACTGACAAAATCCGAGTGTTCTAGGGTTGTGGGCGTGACGGCGGTGACTCGCTTCTGACAGTGACTACTAGATGAAAGTGAGGGCAGCGGAAGAACGCCGGAGATGTCCACAGGAACCAAAAAATCAGAGGAAAAGCTCTGATACCATGTTAACAATATAAAGAGAGAGAGAATGACTGAATAGTCAGTATAATAATATATGTAAAACAATGTACAAAAGGGAGCCTTTATATAGGCTAGGTATGTGTGCAGTACAAGTAATATAAGTGTAGTACAAGTAATATACTAGGCTAAGCCCAATGGGCTAATCTATACACTAACAGTTATGTCGACCTATATAGTTTTAAAGGCAACATTGTCGCCATAATCAGTTTGGAATAATTCATTTCGTGATTCTTCTTTATTCCTAATCCACTAATTCTTTTTTTTTCCCAACTTTCATAATAGGCTTTGACTTCTACTTCAAAATGATTGTCACTGGCCACCAAACCGACAACCTTGGATCAACTAAACTCGATGGGAACAATATAGCAAAGTTCTTTATTCCTATCCTGTAATGGATTCATTCATCATGACTATGGATATGGTGAGCAATTTTCATGAGCTCCAATTGACTACAACCAGAATAAGGAGGGAATATGCGAAAAAGAAGTTTCATGTGTGAACTATGAGTGGAATAACACGCTGAAAATTGTCAAAGGCATATAGCTTAACTAGCACTTTTTAGTGTTTTCAATAAAAACATCTAAGATTCAAATCTCTTCTCCTATTATAAATATCAATTTATCAAAATAAAAGTCTGCTGAAAACTGTTTGTATGGGTAAAAATTCATTAAAAAAGGAAAAGTCTAGCAATAATCCAGGTTTAAGTTCAAATTTTGGACCAATATTTAAGGAGGGAGGGGACAATTACATCACCATTAGAAAACTGTTACTAGCATAATCATTCAAACTAATGATTAAAATGTAAATTACTTGTGACGAAGTTTAATGCTTGAATGATTCTTGATGCAACTAGTCCTTAAATTGCTTGAATGGTAGCACAAATCTTATTGACATTTTAGTTGGAAGAAAGTCTTTTGAATTCCATTTCAAGAACAATTGATTTAGAACTGTGGAAAGAAATTGGAAATATCATTATTTGACACTGGCTTGTATTATCAATTGTAGGACTTTGGGATGATTTGAAGTGTTTTCCATTTAGATATTAGAAATTTTTTCTATTCTTGATAGAACAACATTTTTTTATTTTTAAGTTATTGGACAAACTTCTTACTCAACTATATAAGTATATATTAACTGCAAAACAAACCATGAGTCAGAAGTTTACTGATCTCTTTGCTTATGAATTATTGAATTTGAACTTAAAAGACTCCATTAGAACTTCATAGTTCATACAATTACAAATGAAATAAATAGTAATTAATAAATAGGGAACATAAATTTTCACTTCTTCATGCCTTTCTGTTCCAAACATGGTAATCCAGAGTCACTGTTTAAATTAAACTGGACTGCATGTTGTTCTCCTTGATCATTGGAATTCCTTTGGCATGAAGTGCAGCTACGCCAATATAACTTAACCCAGTACTTGCAACAAATGACACAAGCTATAACAAATGCTTAGATAAAGAAAATCCAGGAAGATACCTTCAAATCTGCATCAGTTCTTCAAAGATTTTCATTGCAGAAGCCGGCAAACCTAATAGAACATTTATGCTTTTCCTCTCTTTCCCATGAGATAGGAACAGAATTACTTCCTTCTCAGGCAAAGCCACAGGGCCAGAAAAAAGAGCTTCTCCCCATCCAAAATCTACTGTGTGAAAAGATAGCCTAGACCAAGTTGTAACCAGTAGGGTTGCTGCAAGTGAAGGCCTAGCTCTTGTTGCTTCAAAATAGTCTATAGCCGATCTCATATAACTGTCTGTAATCATGTTAATTGCCTTTTGAACTAGTCCAACTGTAAATGACAGTGGGTTCTCTAGTTGCTCACTTGCATTACATATTGAATTTGTTAACACAATTGCATTGCCAGAGTACCCCTTTGGAATTGGTGGCTCAAATCTAGACCTTCCATCAACAGCAAAGAGAAGCTTTGTTTGCTGATCAGGCTGCATCCTTAGTGCCTGAGTTCTAGATTTCCAGACAAAAGCTGTGAGGGCTTCAAATGTTGTGCACTTCTCCAAAACCCCATCTTCCATTGCCTTTTTCTTGAGGTGTTCAAGCTTCTCAGGGTCAAAACAGAAGGAACTATAATGCATTTCTTCTTTGTAAAGTTCGCTGGTCTCTGATATATCTTCAATCTGAGCAAATTCTTTGTGCTCAAACTCTATCTTAGGTGGGTTCCGGGCTTTGAGTAAGCTTCTATCTAGAACTGGTGGGACTTTTAGGGGCAAGCCTCTTGCAGTTTCACTCCATGAGTTTACAAATTCCATGGCAGCAATTCCATCATGCATACAATGGTTCATGCATAGTCCAAGAACAAAACCTCCACATTTGAATTTAGTCACCTGGAAGATTAAATTAGAAATGCAACTTTTAAAAAATGCTGTTTGTTTCAACTTAACAAAGGGGAAAAGAGAGAGAAAGAAAGAAAGAAGCAAAGCCTAGAGTTCTGTCAGGTTTCCATTTTTTTTTTTTTTTTCATTGAAAAATCTTCATTATTACATAAAAGAATATGCTCTGCAATTAAAGTAGATGATATAAATGTTTGATAAAGAAGGAAGAGGCTATTCTGATTTGATTGTCAAGTATTGACAACTCAAGAGAAGTAGTTGACTCTTATGGGGAGCCTATTTAAATGTAAAGGTTTGATATTAATAACTCTAGATTGATGCAGGAACTTACTAGAATTGATCATTATGATCAATCTTTCGATTAAATAGCCAAATAGAGGTATGGAAAACCGAACTTCATTCTATATAATTCAACCCTTTTTCCTCCAACTAGCCTAAATTTCTAAGATTTTAATATAGATATCGGCATGTTCCTTCTAGTTCTGTTAGAACAGATAAATAATTAGAAAATTTATACAAGGGAAATGCAAGAGGTATCACTTTTGTTACTTTCATCTTGAACTTTACATACAGGATGTTAGCATATAGAATATTCTGCACATGTTTCATGTTTTTAGTATTGCCCTTGATTAGGCTTGAATCAAGGCATATCAATTATCCTTGATTCAAGGCTAAGCAAGGTCCTCATAGGCCGACTATTCTGTGTGTGTGAATATGTATATACACACACACATACTGTATAGACATTTTAATACTAGAAATACAAAGATTTCATTCAGAACATTGTTCTGTCTATGTTTATTTCTACACAGGAGTACCTCCTTCTATCAGAAATACACTAAACTTATAAACAATGAGACATGAAAATAACTGAAGATCCTCAAACCTGAGCCACTAGAAGAGGCATCTCAAGTATGTTCCTTGCGCCTGGAATGTCATAAACTAGCTTTCCAAGAGTGACTGGGTCAGGCTTTGTTGTGTCGCCTATTTCCTCTATTGTACAGTCTGCTTCAGCCTCAACAAAAACAGCACCCTCCCCTGTGCAATCCACTATCAGCTTTCCTTCTGTACTGATTGTTAACCGGCCCGCAACTGGGTAGTAGGGAACAAGAACCTTAGACAAGGCATCCTTAATGATTTTCACAGCATCCTCATTGCCTTTAGACTCTGACTTAAAACAGTAAATAGTTCGAACTATAACTGCAATGTTCTGATCAAGGTTTGTGAGGAAGTAAAGACCCTTCTCTGTTTCCTCTGCTGGAGCAACCAGAGTTGGTTCATATTGCTTTACATTAAGCTGAGAGGAACTGTTACTAACGCTCTCCATCAGAAAACACCCTTCTTGATCCAAAACCTGACCAACACAATTGCCATAAAGCAAAATTGAATTTCACTACATAATCAAATTACTAGTTAAGGAACTTGTGTGTGATACCCCATATGTGGATTGGATTGGAAAAGTGTGTTGTGCGAGTGTATGCAGACTAGGCCATATAATTGATTACCAGGAACTCCAAAAGAACTAGTAAATTTAGAACTAGAGCTCCTCGTAATAAATCATATATTAGCCCATTTCGACTAGAAAGCACCCGATGTGAGACTTAGCACACAACAACACTTACACAATCCAATCTAATCCACATAATCCAAGGTACGACACTGTGTGTCATGCATGGAAATGCAATGTTTCATGATGATATAACATGAAAAACAATGAGTTATTTGCTAGTACAGAAATACAAAGTTGTTGGAAAAACAGAAATGGAACCGCAAAAATGTACTTGAAATGTACCTCAAAAGCAGGTATATTTGATGAGAAGAAAATGCGTTTGGAATGAAAATGAGACTGTGTAATTTGTGTTCCTTTTTGGTAGAGGAGTTATATAGAAAATGGTGGGCCAAAATCTTGAAAATTAATGGTTTTGATTTAACAAAAAAAATATTACAACATGGAAAAAAGACAGGTGGAGTTGGATAATTAGAGAAAGTTTTATACGCAAACAGGTTTTAATGGAGAAGCCTTATAATACGAAAGAAAAAAAGTCTTATAACAAGTTTTTTGACATTGTTGTTTCTATGGAGATTGCACTAAGGTCATATGGGTTGTGGTAGGCTACTTGCCAATGAACCAAAACATTACCAGCCAAGGAGTGTGGCGTGAGAGATAGACTGTGGGGTTGGTTGGTGGAGTTGGCGTCCAAAATTTTGGTTACTTGGCTGACTATATGTTTTTGCTGTTGGTTTAGCTTGAGGCCAAAGTAGCAGGAAATGCATAATAATGAAAATTAATGGAATCTCACTTCTATTATGGGTCCATGAAATGGACAAAAAGTTTATTAAACAAGATAACATTTTTATTGGATTGGAGCTTGTTAACGGATTACGTGAAAGACTCAACCAAATATTAATCAAACATCTATGTTTAACCAGTATTACTGTATTAGCATGGGATTTGTTTATCAAGAAATAATATAGGGTAGGTAGCACTGGGATTTGCATGACAGCAACTACATTTCCTCGCTATCAATAAAATTTCATTAGTAAAATTACTTAAGACATCAATTTTTCACACTATTAAATTCGATCGTGTGATTGCATTAACCAATACAGTACAAAGATGATTAAACTAAATCATGTGATTCATTAATCAATTTTCCAATTTTTCACACTATTAAATTCGATTGTGTGATTGCATTAATCAATACAGTACAAAGATAATTAAACTGAACCAAGTGATTCATTAATCAATTTTTCAATTTTCCACACTGTTAAATTTAATCATGTAATTGCATTAACCAATAGAGTACAAAAATGATTAAACTGAACTATGTGATTCATTAATCTATTACATGGTTAAAATTTAATTGGAGAACTTAGGGATAACATCAAAGAAACTTTACCTAAGTGTTATCCTGAAAAGCAACCTATCTGTACTTTTGTTTTCTTTCTATTGGTCTGAAAGGCCTTTCTGTTTTAGTCAGTAAGAAACAAACATCTACAGTCAGTCCTCACTGGTTTGATCATAAGAGATCATCTAGAATCACGTAATGCAACAAGTAACCGAGTTTTAAACACGAAGCTAATACAAAGTTTGCTGAAACATTTCAATCAACTATTAGAAGTCAAAATGATTTTTTTTTAATCCGTTTACCATATTTAACCCAAAGTAGACGCCAATGTAAGAGTTCTTCACCAACAAAAGCAAATTAAAACAATCTTATTGAAGGGGTTATCAATAATTATTAGTCCAATTGGGTTAAGCAACATTTTGGGGTTTGAATAATTTGAAAGAATGAGCGTGTGTGAGATGAATAATGACGAGAGAGACATCCCACTAGAAAAGAAAGAAAATTTAATAATTGAGTGATAAGATATACATAAGCCTCCTGAAAATCAGGTACCTCATTGGCACCAATGAAATCTGCAAATTGGACAATACCTTTCGATTTGGATTACAGCAACAGCTACTATTCTATTGTCCAACCCCAAAATCAAGAACGATCAGGAAACTTTATAAAGCTGATAATTTGGGATTTGCCTAGAGAAAATGGGCAATCATTGGACAGTTTATTATAAAATACAGAACTATACTACTGACACAGAACAAATCACTGAAAATAAGCACATACTCACAAATTTTCACTCAGGTCGCACCAGAGACTCTAAAAGATAACCATGAAACCCGAAGAACTCTTCAAAGTATATAAACTCAGCCATTCAAAGTCCAAATCGAGACAAAGTGTCATGAATTTCAAATCTTAGCAACATTACTGAAAAATAAAGAGAAGAAATCAGCGCAAAACTTAACCATGATTTGACAGTATGCTTTTGTCCAAGTGAGAGAACAACAAAAATTTTGTTATTTTTTTTTCCCAATTAAGTGAAAAAAAACAAGGCCTTTTATACGCACTCCAAAGTAACCCACGAATACATAACCCCACCTGACAAAATTGTGTATCAAGTAATCAATAAACATATAGCGACTCCATCCCACTTGCTCCACCCATGAGGCCCTAAAAACAAAATATGAACCCCTATCTCTAACAAAGAATATATCACTTCACAAGATGAAAATGAGAGCCCAAATCTCAAAATTATGGGGAGGAAGATAACTTCAAACCCTTTGATACGTCCTCAACTTCACACAAGCTTGAGCCCATCCATCGACCTACATATGCTTGGGACATTCCCAACTAACATGTTTTCTTAAAATAATAATAATAATATCTGACCTTTTAAGTTCTGAAAAATAATAGAGTACTGCAGAAAATACAAGTTCTTTGATTTCATCAACATCAAATAATTCATCTTCAGTCAATAACTGCATTAATAAAGCCATTCACTAAACATTTAAAGAGGATAAATATCAAAAGTCTGAACATAATTTTCTGAAAGGAAAGAGAAACTATCAAAAAAATAAAACTAACTAATAAAACTACGGAGATTATAAGTACAACAAAAGAGGTTAATTCATATGGTACAAACAAACCCGGTTGGGTACATGTGTCTGGAATCAGTCATGATATCTAGACATCCACTGTAGTTTGTCAATTATAGAAGCTGAAGGATCCCCAGTAGAAAGATCATCTACCTGAAGAATTCACTACAAGCTTCAAATGTTCTGCAAAGGTCATAGAAAGTTCTTTGTCTCAGTCCAATGCACTAAGCATCATCATCGTCGTCATCGTCTTCGTCTTTGTCTGCATCATCACCAGCATCAGCATTCTCCTCAGCATCCTCTCCCTCATCTTCCTCATCACTCATGTTATTTATCACATCTGTAATTATATCCTTCACCTCCGCTTTTCTATGCATTAAGTCAACACCAAAGTGGGTACCTAATAAAATTACATTTGCTAAGTCAACCAGGTTAAACTGAAAATCTAATATCATTATTGTTGTTATTTTGTTTGGGGTGGAGTAAATATAAATAAAAGTAAACCATACCAAGTTGCCTGAGAATATCAGATAAAGTTGCCTGCATCATGAGAAACAGAGTACATTTAAAATGACATACACAACCTTAACAAACCAATCTATGTGATGCTGTAGGAAAGTGTACTTACAGTATTGAAGTCCACCTCCTTCAGGATATTAACAACCACAGCATGCATCTCCTCTCTGCTGGGTTCTGCCTTTGCCTTCTTACCAGCTTTGCCTTTTCCTGGTTCCAGGATATATTTGATAAAAAGGTGAGATATTCGTCCAACCATAGAAACTATTTTAACACAAAGCAATGATATTATTCCTAGAATACCATGCATTAATTTCACAACAATTTCAGGAAAATTTGCAATAAAACCATATGCTAATGGACCTTCAACCTTTATTTTATTTTCATATTAGTAAGTAAAATCAATTGAAAAAAAGAAAAGCACAAGGTGTGCAACCCTAATATTAGACCTTCAATCATTTAAAGCGTGTTAGTTTACTAAGTTAAAAATAAACTCAGAAGGACAACTTTTTGTCTAAGAAAGTAAATTGGCTATAATATGCAAAAACATACTCAGTAATATATGTAACCCAGAAAAGAAAAACCCCAACCTCAAAAGTAGTTCCATGAAGGGGGAAAAAATATTTGAACAAAAACTGAATATCCAATGTGCCAAAATCATCTATAGCAGTCATAAAATTAAACATTTATGCTTGGGAAAAAAAGCAGGGCAATACGCAATGCACCTTGATCCTTTGCCGAGACCTTTCCTGGGGACCTGCTTGACTGTTTCTTGCTTGCATCTTTCTCTTTGATGTTCTTCTGGCTTTCCTTTTCAACCTTCTGTTTTTTAGATGTTGATTCCTTTGACTTGGAACGTGAGCTAGAAGTTCCACCAGTATCACTGGCACCTCTTTTCAAAGTTGAACTAGATGATTTTTTTGGAGATTTTGCAGGTGCCTTCACAGATTTTGCAGGGGTAGCCTTTTTGACAGGCTTGGGTTTTTCAACTGTTTTTGTCACTGAACCATCCTTCCGACCTTTTTTTGATGAGCTTTTTGACGTCTGCTCCTTTGGTTTCTCTTCCTCTTCCTCCTCCTCCTCCTCTTCCTCTTCCTCCAATTTATGTTCTTCATGATCACTTTCTTCATTTGGTACTGTTTCATTTTCATCATCATTATGAGATTCATCTTTCGCACCAGAAGATTCAACTTTATCCTCAACTTCATCTTCTTCCTCAACTTCCGATGACTGCTTTTGCTTTTTTGCAACTTGGGGTGTTTGTTTTTGTTTCTAGAGACAAAAATGGGAAAAAAAAAAAATCAAAGTCACCAAAACTTTGAATGAGGTGGAGAGCCATGGACAGCACAAAAGATACATTGATAAACAAAGGCCAACAAGAAGAGAGCAAACTACAACCATCAATCACACTTAGTGCCTCAGAATATTCAGAAGTCCCAGACACTTATCATGAAAATCAGGAAAAATTTTATAACTGAAATAAATCAAGCAAAGTGCAGGAAGCAAAATTCAAAACTCCTTTTGTTCCTTTTTCTTCCAGGCTCATTCTGAGGAGAGTTAGTCATGCATTTATACATATTACAGAGGTCACGAACATCAAACATATCACAATCAGGGTAATAGAAGGTATGAGAAAGCATATACGTGTATGATAGAGAGGGACAGAACTAAATCTAAGGCACAGCACACATCCAATCACTTGCCTAGAATTTCTAGCATGTTATGTTATGTACCTTCACAGCCACAATCCCATTACTTATGATAAATTTGGCTACCGCTTTGTATATTTCAATCACAGCAATATACAACATCTAAAAATTACACTACCCCTTTAACTGTGTACTACATTCATATACTGGAAAAGCAGGCATGACTAAGACAACAACAGAGCAGCAGATATGTCATTAGAGGATCTGATTTAAGCATGGTTCAAAGACCACCCTAATCCAGTTATGGCCTGTTTGGATGGAAGGGGAGAAGGAGGGGTAGTGGAGGGGAGTAGAGTAGAATTGGTTAAAAATAAGCTAATTTTGTGCTAACTCTACTCTACTCTACTCCCCCTCCCTCTCCCTCAATCCAAACAGACCATTAGTGTGTAAAAGACCTGTCCAAATTATGTTATGATTATTAAGTTTCTCCTGACCATCATATGTATGCCATTGACAATTCCAACTCCTAAAAGTAAATGTATCAGCGAATGGAAAGATGGGGGCACATAAACAACATAATGAACTCTTCCATTTTGAAAACTTAATTGCTAACTAATACTTCAGACAAGTATAACCCCTTAGCCAAATGTTTATGATTACCAACTAAAGATGGCAATTCAAAATAACAGATCATAAAATGAGCAGCAACATTCTCATCAGGATCAGATAAAATCTTCTGAGTTAGAATAAAATTTAGTATGAAAATTTGATCTTGCCTAAGGTCATATCAATTAAGCATTAAGCAAGCATAAGTGTTACTAAATAAGATATCTCCACTAAAAGGCCCTGCATCATGAGCAAGAGGCTAAAAATCCCTAGTATTCTGAATTAAAGAGGGGGGTGGGGAACAGACCTTGCGTTGTGTTTCTGCAGATGCTTCTCCAGAGCTTGCAGTTTTGCTTGGTGTGGACTTCCTCCTACGCTTTTGACCTTTCTGAAATTCAAATACAGAATAAGCTTCAGCAACTCACACCCTGAGAACTTATCATCAAATGCTTGATCTATGGACTAATGATGTAATGTAAAACCTGATCTTTATCAGCAAGCAAAACGTCAGTTGTAGGATGTGGAGATTCCAAAAACTCTAACAACTTTGCAGAGAGTTCTTCCTGAAATTAAAGATGAGTTAGGAAGATTACAGGAAATTGATACAATGTAGATACAATAACAGGTATCATTCTATCAGAACTTACCTTCTTTGTCATTGATCTATTTATTGGAATATTAAGCACATCACAGAAATCCATCAATTTTTCCTTAACACATTTGTCAATCCTCTCCTTTACCTTTGCCCGCTGCTTTTCCTAAAGTAAAAAAATTTATTGAAAAAAAAGAAGTTATAATCAGATTAACAGAATACTAAAGACATGGATAGACAAGAAGATTATATTACGTTGATATAATCAAGAAGATTATAACCATAAATCAACAAGAAAGACAAAATGAGTATAATTTCAGTAAACAAGAAAAAACACCTCATTCCCGGTCCACACGTAGCCAGAAAACTGGCCTATATTTTTCTTACAAATATGCACCTACGCAAGAATGCCAACAATTAACATCTCAATCATCTGATGAATGTCAATTCAAAACAGATAACAAGAAAATGAGTTGGTTGGTCACCTTAGCTTTCTTTCCGTAAAGTATTGAATGAAGCATTTGCAGATTGTCATCAGTTTTTCTCTTGGACAACTTGAAAGCCACTGAAACAGTTTAGATAATCAGACAAAAAATAGGCCAGGCTGCAGTAACAAGAAAGTTGAATTGAAGTGAATAACAAGCCTCAAAACAAAGTATCTGTGGACAATAATAGCTGAAAAATGCTTCCCTCTTAACATGCAGATGATTCTCAGATGTGTCAAAATCTTTTTTTTTTAAAACCATTTCCATCATTATCCTGATGGAAGTAAACAACAACAAAGACAACACCTGACTTGAATTAATCATTCTTCTTCATTTTCTAACTTTCAATCCCCCAACCCCAAGAACATAGTATATAAAACTCCAAAAAAGAAATCCCTAACATATTTAGATTGCTAAATTTCCCTCATCCATTTGACATTCTTCAAGCTACTATGCCTCAATACGTTTTCATTGTTGAAGAGAAAGAACCAGTACTATTCTTAGTCTTTCTTAAAAAAATCTAGAAATGGAATAAAATATCATCATAAACAAAAATTTAATACCCTTTATTTGTCTTCTTTTTATTCAATTGTGCAGTCACCCTAAAAGGGGAAAAACAAAACTTCTATTGTCTGGCTTCACCTAAATTCTTTGCTGTTAAGACTTATATTGACAAATAATATCTCAATATTTCTAGAACAAGTTCAGCACAGCAATTTGATTGCTGCACCTAAGCCACTTAAGGGTTAACTCTTCACTGGAATGAAAGCCCTAACCTAGCAACAGAGATTAATATTGCACAACATGACCCCACTTCAAACAGATTGGTTATATATTTATGATTTTAAGCGTAGCATAGATTAAATATGAAATATATTACTTGGTGTGAAGAAGGAAAGAATATACAAAGTTAATTGTCTTCCTATGCTCTGTAGCCCTTGTTGGAATATAATAACCTAGTTTTTCATAACCACTAAGACAACTTGACATTTCCACTGCTTGCAACAAGTCCATTAGTCCATATTACTGACAAGGTGTGATATTTTATGACCCAATAAACAAAAACTGTCCCCCATAGATCTACCAAGAAACAAACTACAATAATAGAATTTTTTTAAAAAAATTAACACCCCCAAGTAATCTTTTGTGTGTATATATCAAGTTTTTTTAGTTAACAAGGTGTGTGCGGCTCTTTGGGCACCCCACTACCAATTCAATTTGAAGTTGGTTTTGCCATCATATTGTTATGAAGTTCTGCAATTATTTTTATTAGGATGAAAATCAAAATAATTGAGCAATAGAAAGTGAATCAGGAAGAATAATAAGGCAAATTATACATTTCTGCTTAGACTGTCTAACAGCGAAAAATCAAAGTGCTGTCAGTTACCCCAGGAAACTAAATCAATTTCCCACTTCTGGTACTGACACATGGCAGATCATGTCTTTTCATTGTTAAGTTACACACGCACCCAATAGCCTTGAACTCACAACCTCACCCTCCAACTAATTATTATGGGAGAAGGAAGTGCCAATTGAGCTATAGCTCATAGCTCTGTTTGTTTATACATATTATACCCCAAAAAAAAAAAAAACAAAAATTTGGGGATTTTGACACAAACCATCCTAACTAATTAAGTGAGGAGTGATGCTAAAATTAAGCAAACAAAAGCAAGTTTGGAGCCTAATACAAACTAAAAATGTCTCAAACTTAAAACCCAAGTTCTTGTACTTTGCATATCAGATCAAAGGAAATACTGAAACAGCCAATCAAAGTGAGCTCTACTTTACAACATAAATATGTTCCATCATATAAACATTCAAAACTCAATTGTAAATACACAATGACACTAGCAAAATGTCTATTTCTTACACGTTTTAAGCAGGGAACGGTGGGTTAGAACCATTTGATCTAAAGGTCATCGGTGACACTAGCAATATCCAATCGGTATACAAAGCAAATCGTGCAATTACCACTAAATGAGCTTGGTTCACTCGCAACATTAATATGATAGATTCTTATAGCTCAAAAGTCATTCACCTAACAGCAATCGAAAAGCTTAAAATAAACCAAGAAAAGAAACCGAAACATACCGTTTGGAATATCCTTAAGCTGCGTACCAGAACCCTGCATTTCCACAATCCCAATTTAATCGAAAAAAAAAAACCAAAACTTTCACTCAAAATGCGACACGAAACCCACAAAATTTTTCAAAAACTCCATTACCTTCTCAATGGACAAAGCCTTGTTCGCCGACGACTTGCCGGACCTCCCCGGCGACGGCACAGAGAACCTCTCCACCATCTTCCTCTCCCTCGTCGGCCTGTCACTCACCGGCGTAGCATGCTCTTTCTCCTTCTCTTTCTCTTTCTCCTTCTCCTTCTCCTTCTCTTTCTTCTCCTCCGCCACCGACTCCAACTCCTCGCTCGCCTTCTTCTTCGCCGCCGTGGCCGCAGCCACCTCGCTCTGGTCCTTCTTCGAGCTCCCTCTCCGGCCACTCCTCTTCCCTTTCTTGCTCGGCGTTTCGGCCACCTTCTCCTTCTTCTCTCCTTCAACTTCTTCCTCAACCTTCTCAGCCCCAACTCCTTTCTCCCCCGCCCCTTCTTCTTCAACTTTCTCCGACACCGCCACAAGATTTTCCCGCTCTTCCTCCTCCTTCTTACCTCCCTCCACTTCGAGCTTCGCCTCCTCCTTCTCTCCAGCCGGAGCTTCCTCCTCCGGCTTCTTCTCCTCTAGGGTTACGGTAGCCATGGGAAACAAACGGCCAAACACAAACCACAAATTTCACACACGCACACGCACACGCACACAGAGAGCGCTAAAACCCTAGGGCTTGTTTGGGGGGTTTTGGGAGGGAAACCCTAGAAATCGAAACGCTCACACACAGAGAGATAGAGACTTTTTTGAGTTTTGACTTTGTTTAAGAGAGAGAGAAATTTGAGAGGGATTTTGTGACAAAAAAAATTGAGGGAAATGAGAAATGAAAAATGAATTTGGGAAATTTTGAGAGCGCGGTTGTGAAGTAAAAAGGAGCGCGGGGGTTCAAATTTTGATGCCAAATTTTGTGAGCGGGCTTGGATTTGTGTTTTTTCTTTTTTTTTTATTTTCCCGCTCTTCCTCCTCCTTCTTACCTCCCTCCACTTCGAGCTTCGCCTCCTCCTTCTCTCCAGCCGGAGCTTCCTCCTCCGGCTTCTTCTCCTCTAGGGTTACGGTAGCCATGGGAAACAAACGGCCAAACACAAACCACAAATTTCACACACGCACACGCACACGCACACAGAGAGCGCTAAAACCCTAGGGCTTGTTTGGGGGGTTTTGGGAGGGAAACCCTAGAAATCGAAACGCTCACACACAGAGAGATAGAGACTTTTTTGAGTTTTGACTTTGTTTAAGAGAGAGAGAAATTTGAGAGGGATTTTGTGACAAAAAAAATTGAGGGAAATGAGAAATGAAAAATGAATTTGGGAAATTTTGAGAGCGCGGTTGTGAAGTAAAAAGGAGCGCGGGGGTTCAAATTTTGATGCCAAATTTTGTGAGCGGGCTTGGATTTGTGTTTTTTCTTTTTTTTTTTTCTTTTTTTTTTTTCGGGAGTTAATATTTTTAGTCTCGGCAAACAGAGACAAAAAGTAGTAGAGGTTAATAGAGGAAGAAAAGGCTGCTATTACTAGTAGTTGTGAGTGAGTAGGCTCTGCATGACTGACTGGCAGAGGGACAGTTTTTGTGAATAAATTGCGAAACTGATGTGGGTCTGGTACCTGCACCAACAATCGGAAATGTGTATGTGACATATGTCAATATGCTCTATTATCATTTATCATGTGACTCATAGGCTCATAGCTAACGTATTATGTAATGACCCACAACTAACTATCTTCTTCTACCTTGTAGACTGAGTAGAGTAGTAACGGTTGTTGATTTTTATTTTGAATATACTTGAAGTTCAAGTTTGAGACTTTGAATTTATCAATGAAAAAAAAAAATTTATTTATATATATAATAAGTATAGGACTACACTTTTTTTTTCTTATGGGAAGATTGAAAACTTTATTAATAATGTGAGAAATATCTAGGTTATTATAAGAAACAAAAATTCTCTTCAATTCAATTTTAGGTAATAAATGTGCTAATCTCTTCAAAAAGCAAGGATGCCTGAGATAACCGAAGCCACAAAGGAGAGAGTGGGAGATAGTTCACTTAGAGCTCAGTACACAATGAGGGAGTCATCTTCAAGAATAAACTCTTAAATACCAACATCATTTGCAAACTTCAAGCCAGCTTCAAACGCCTTTGAATTTGCTTCTGTCACTCCCAAAAGGTGCATCAAATTTTCTTACTAAGTGTTGTTTCTATCCTCCCCTTGTCATCTCGAATAATGACCCCTCTCCCATTGAATTATGTGCTGAGAAGACCGCTCCATTGACATTAATTTTGAACAACAATGTCGATGGTGGAGACCAAGAGATTAAGGGTAACACCGATGGGTTATGATTGGAAATTGCTACTACGTCGTTTTCATCCAGGTATTGTGGTGCCCACTACACCAAAGCCATCCTACTCTTCTTTATTCCTCGTGTTTAACTTCAGTTTGATTGAGCCACTTCATTAAATTTATGTTAATAATTTAATAATACTTGAAATTATATTATTAAATGATATATATTAATTTTTATTTGTGAACTTATCACTATATAAACTTTTATTAATGTGTGTTTGGGAATTTATTATAAGCTAGTTTTTTTGCTTATTTTAAATATTATTTGTGGATCTCATACAAATTTTTTGTCTCAACTTTATTTCAAATAGTTTAATTTTAAGCTCTTTAAAAAATAAGTTAACTTTTAACTTTTTAATGAGTCATGTGACTTACTTAAATAATAAATGTGAATAGTTTTTTTTAGACATAATGGTTTACATAAAAAATCCAACAACCCAAGTTATATAAAAAAATCTCACTCCTATACAAATACTCTATCGGAAATAAACAATTTTCAAATAGTTAAATGTTACAAAACAAAAAGCCCAAGATACTTCGGGATCAACTGCATGACCGCACGCATACAGGGCTCATTTCGGCATTTCCAAGGCTCAGTGTTACACCAAAGAGGCCAATCAATAAACGAGTCTGTACTAAAACGTTTATATCAAAGAAATTTCCTTAACAAGGGCTCAGTCAAAATGAAAAAAAATGAGCCCATCGCTTCCCTTCCTCTACACAAAAGGCATAAAAGGCTCACATATGGTTGTATAATTATTTGAATGTTACCCACACTGTCTACTTTTATCATTTCCTTGTTGAGTTGTTGTGAACAGTGCCCCTATTAGAAGAAGATAGTGAATATTCTAAGACAGTGAGTATGGATCTTTAATAGCACCTATAAACATTTGTCTTTCTAAATAAAAGTCTTGAAATATAACCCATGCCATGTGCCATAGGTTTAAAACATAAAGAAATAGAGAAGGTGTATGTTCATTATTAACGCCTAATAACCATTTGCACACAACCTCTAGTTGGATGAGGAAGTCAAGGCTCTAATCTCCATCACCTTTGGTGGAGAAATTGAGAGACGCAGCTAGTTGAGCTAAAAAAACCACTCAAATAAGCAAGTTTCAAAGAACTCGTTTGGTGTAAAAAAGCCTGGTTGGGAAAGAAAAACGGTAGAAAGTGAAATAAAGCATTCTTATTTCTTAAGGACAATTTGGGTGTTTCAAAGAAAAGCCTGAAATGCCATTGCATCCGGGGATAATCAACTAACGCTCTGTTTATTTCAACATTAACGTTTTCTAGAAAATTGTTCATTTTTCAAAGAACATTTTCTAGAAAACTGTCTCATTTTCCAGTATTTGGTAACGACCTTAAAAATGAGTTTGAGAATGTTTTCAAGTATTTGGTATGCATTTTTTTTTTAAATATTTCTTGTATAATTTAAAACATGTATATTATGTAAACTAACTAATGTAATCATTGCAGAGTTTATACTTGAAGGAGATTCGGAGGTGGTGATAAACTCTCTTCGAAGTAAGGAAGCAGCGTTTTCTTCTTTTGGCCATCTTCTCGAGTCAGCAAAATCCACTTTAGTTTCCAGCAATTGTATTGCTTTCTCACATGTTCGTAGAACTAGAAATAAAGTAGCACATAACCTTGCTAGACTTGCAAGAAATGTCAGAGGTTTATCAGTGTGGGTGGAGAATGCCCCCCCCCCCCCCTAGTGGATGTACTCTTTGCCGACCCCGGCTGATTTTATAAAAGTAGTAGTCTTCATTCTCCAAAAAAAAAAAAACTAATTTAATCATTATAAATAAAAAACCAAGAATGAATTTGGTTTTCATACAAAAATTTTGACAATAGATACAATCAAAATTAATTAGTTGTCAAATTTTCATAATTTCTACCACTCATCTTGCTCATATATATAGACAGTAACATACGTACACACAAACATATATCAACCATTTGTCTATATATATATATATATATAAATTTGACAAGGTAATACATTTTCAATAAGTATAAATAACAATAACTTTCAATTGTCTACTCTTTTTGTTGGTATACTAATTGTCTACTATGGTCAACCGCAAGTCTTCAGTATTACTCTAAATTATGTATTTAGATAATGTACTATATAATATATCATCACTGTATAGTACCTGCCAACAAAAAAAGTATTTGCCAACAAATGCAATTTTCCTAAACAATTATCATTCATTGTATAACAATATTATTAGTCCACGGTAAAGATTGTCCCATGTAAAAGCAATTTAGAGTAATATAGGTACTATGTTTAAAATTTTCATCTTTTACTTCATTCATTCTTTCTTCTTCTTCTTCTTTTTATTTTTATTTTTTTTATTTTTTTGCACTTTATGTACAAAAAAAGAAGTAACTTCTACCTAGAATCCATCAAACCGAAAATTTCTTAGAGAAAGAAGAAAATTGAGCTTGAAATTCAAAGCAAAGAATTGGGATTTTGGTAGAGAGGAATGAAATAATTACCACTACAAATGTATTCTCCTTTGCAAGTCGAAGCTATTGACCGATCAATGAAGGGAAAAAAAGAATCTAATCAGAGAATTGTGTTATAGAGGGGAAGAGAAACGTGGAGAAAAGAGAGAAGAGAGACAGTTAAAGAGAAAGAGAGATCCATGGGAAGAGGAGAGACCAGAGTTAGTGACAGTGAGGGTGTGAGGAGAGAAAAAGCAAAGGAAAGAGAGGAAAAGTGAGAAAACTTACCATGAGAGAGAGAAAGCGCTAAAAAATTATGTTTCCCACGGCCATAGACGAAGATAATATTTATAGGAGATGCAACACGTGAGAGAGAGATTGTTTTCCAAAAAAAAAAAATTTTGGAAAACAACCTATAAAAAATAAGCCTTATTTTTATTAGAGTTTTCCATTGACCAAAGATAATTTTCCATTGACCAGGGTTTTTTTTGTACTACCAAACACTGGAAAATGTGAAAAACTATCTTTACAAAAGGTTTTCCAGCAAAACAAACAAAGCGTAATTCAAAACCTTACTCCATCCCATTATAAAAGGGGAAGGTGTGGACGAGGGAAACAACAGGCAATAAAAAAATTGGAAACTGGTAAAAAAGAAAAAGAAGAATCAAAACAATTTAAAGCTTCCAAGCTATTTGATGTTATCTCTCATTCTCCACCAACATCTAAGAGCATTCATATTGGAAATGGTATATGCCATATGTTGGTTCAATTTAGCATAAATGCCAAAAAACTCCACTGCATCCAGACTTGTAAATGTAGACTATTGCAAAAAAAATTGCAATTGTGTTACAGTGTGATTCTAAATGTAGAATCGCACTATAACTCAATTGTAAAACAAATTTTTTTTTTCTCACTCGACTGTCTCCCTAACTCTCCCACTCTCTCAACTCTGTCTCACACGTCTCTCTCTCTCTCTCTCTCAGATTTCTCCCTCTCCCTTTGCTCTCCCTCAAGCCACCGTTGGCCACCATCGCCCAGCAACGCCAAGCCCAGGCCGCGTCTCACCCAGCAACGCCTAGCAACGTGGATCGACAATCGTGGTGGCGTGGGTTTGGATCAACGAAGATCGAAGATCGTGCTGTGATGTGTGATGTGTGTGTGGCTTCGATGTTTTGCTCCAATGTTTTGGGTTCGATGTGGCTTTGATGTTTTGCTCCGATCGTGGTGGCGTGGGTTTTATTGATGGGTTTGCTATGATGTTTTTTTTTTTTTTTAATATGTTGTGGCCGGTGCTAGAGGTTGAGGGAGAAAGAGAGGTTGGTGGTGGGGGCTTGCCATGGTGGTGGTGGGTTTAATGAGTGTGGGTGTGGTTGGATTGGTTTATGAGTTGTGGCTCTCTCAGTGATGGGTTTTGGCCGTGGGTATGGGTATGGGTATGGGTATGGTTATGGTCGTGGCTTTTTATTTTTATTTTTTATTTCCTGGTGGTGGTGGTGGTGATTTTTGGCGGCCATTGGTGATATTCATGGGTGTGGTTAAGTTGTGTTTTGGCATGTTTTTTCCTGGTGGTGGTGGGTTTGTGACTAATGTGGTGGTCGTGATTTTTGGTGGTCGTGGGTGATATTCATGGGTGTAGTTAAGTTGTGTTTTGGTCCGAGGTGATGTTCATCGGTTTGGGTTGGTAGTGGGTGGATAAGAAAGAGAGAAAAACATAGAGAAGGAGAACAGAGATGAAGAGCGAAGAGAGCAAAAAGAGAGATTTTTTTTTTATATTATTTTATTCTGTAATTTATATTATTTTAATATATTGAAGGTAAAAATAAAAGTTGAGATGTTAGGTATATTGTAAAATGGTATTATATAATTGATAAAGTAGTTTTTTGGGATGGCAAAAGAGAATAGGATGGCATTTCCGGATGGAAATGCTATAAGCGATTAGCAAGCAACCATAACATGCACCACCTCTCTTCCCCACCCCCCCCCCCCCAAAAAAGCGTGTGTGTATGTAAGTACAAATGCTATAACTAATCCTTTCACTTAGTGAGCAAGTTTGTTATTATTTGGTACTAATTTATTACACGTGTCCATATGAGACTAGGCTTGCTACATTACGAAAAAAAAAAATCAAAATTAGTTTGGTGTCATTAATAATATATTGAATTGACCATTGAGGAGAGGACACCAAATAAAGCAAGGGGAGAATTACATTCAAAGCATCTCCTTCACAAATTACATGCTTACATCCCAACTCTGTTATTGTTGCTACTACCAACCTTTGTAGTTGCCCTTGGTGGTTAATAGCATTTGTATGTGTTGCAATCCCAAGCGCAATGGTTCAACAAAGAAGAAGTAGTAGTTTATTTTGCTTTTGCTAACCAAGCTATCTAGGTTTTAAGCTTTTAGCGAGTCTCAGTCTTGTGCCATTTCATTCCATACAAAGAGAATATCTTTCTTGTAATTTCTCCCTACTGCTATTAAGCTTGCTCTCTTTTAATATGTTGCTACATAAAAATAAATAAATAAATAAATAATACTTTCACAAAAAGTGGATGAGGATTTTATTAATTGTCTCTAAAAATTATAACAGTTGCAAAATTTCATGACAAAAAGTAATCAAATATATGTCTTATCCTTAATAATAAGTGCATTCACCCATCTCTTTCTAATTCTTAACTTGGTGGTCTTTGAAAATTTGGCCGCAACCCTTCCTTCCACCAGCTTGGGCATGTCATCATCAGAGTCAGCATTTGCTTCTAGGTTGACAGCAAAGTCAAAAACTTGAGCATATGCACCAGGTATGGACCCAGTGAGCTTGTCCTTATACGAGCTCTGCCTACCCTTCTCTCCCACACTCCAGCCAACTGGGCTGGTCTCGCCTCTAATTTGCTCTACCGTGTTTGCTTTCTTAGTGCTCTTCTCCAACTCTACGTCTTCTTCACTCTATCTCTCAAGGTATTCGCACTCCATCTCTATCTCTGCAAATCGGTCACCTTCTCAGTCTCAATCTATCTCTTCAAATTAGTCCATCTCAGTCTTAATCTCTCTATCTCTGCAAATCACCTTCATCTTGGTCTCTTTCTCAACTCACACACACACACACACACACACTCTCTCTCTCTCAAACTGACCAATTATCCCCAAATTTACACAGTTAAGGATGTCGTTCCCCTTAAATGTTTTTTTTTTATATTTTAATTACCATATATATATATATATATATTTTTATTTTTTTTTTTAAAAGGCAAAACGGCGTCGTTTCCGCAATGTTAACAGCATCCCCTAACTAAGCACTAACGGAATCCTGCATTGACAAAAATTGAAAATTAGAGAAGTAAAAAGACAAAACTGAAAGTTAGAGTACTGAAATGAAAAAAACTGAAAGTTAAAGGGTCCATTTAGATTTTTGCCAATTTTATATTTCAAGACCAATGATCGAAAAAAAAATCATAAATTAGAAATTACAGAAAAGTTATAAAAATAAAGTAAATTATAAAAATTACACTTTGCTTAAGCCTCACCCACGCACACAGGGGCACTCCAACACTGAAGGAAGTGACAATTAGAATTATCACAATTTTCATATCTTTCGTGGACCCTACAAGCAATGGTATTAGGTTTGAAGTCCAACTCCTCTTTTCTCTACACCTCAGAGGTAATAAATGCGTAATAAAGACCCTCTAGGCTTAGCACAACATTTCGACCTGCCTCTAGTCTGACATTTGCCATTTTCGCAAGCACTCTCCCTCTACTCGAAATTGTACCCACTACCCAGAGTTACCTACCTAGGATTGGTACTGTACCTTATGCAATATTAATAAACGGCTAAGATTAAAAGTTTCTTTTTCTAACTTTAATCTCAACCATTTATTATTATTGCATGGACAATTGCATAGCACAAGCAATTTCGTCTACTTGTAAGGCCAAAAAAAAATAGAGAAATGTTTTGTAATAAAGACTAGGCACAATTTTTGTGTGTCCTGACATAAAGCAGATCACAGCCAAATTCACAGAGCTCCCAGAAACAAAAAGCGCAATGGTTCCAACTTTCAAGACTTGGTAATTGAAAAGTAAACATAATAATCAACAACCCAAAGGCCCAGAGTGACACTAACAACACTCAACAAGCCTTCCTAGCCTAAGAAAAATTTCCATCACCCAAATTCCTCAACAAAACAGGTACTCTAAGTCCCCAATTGTAAAAAGTTGGCCCCTAGCCTAATCTCCTCGGAGGATGAACCCAATGGAGAAGGAGTAGGCATGTGCCTCGAACCCACCAACGAATGGAGATTAACCCCCCCTCCCCCCCCCCCTGGGTGACAATAATGACCAAATCCATGACACCTTCCTCTAATGATCAAGCTCACCTTAGCCAAGAAAGGTATCCACACAGGGAAAATATTATTCCGAGTGCTTCCACGCTCAACCAAAATTGGATTGGCCTCAATGGCAAAGAGAATCGGGACTAGGACCATGGGAGAGAGACTGATGGAAAGAAAAAGGAATGGAAGTATCCAAACGAGGGAGCAAATTCAGTTATGGTCGCCAACGGAAAGCTCCAAATTGATGCGAAGATTCTTTGTGAAAGGGATGAAAGTCCTAGAACCCTTCATAGTGCTAATGCATAGGGAAGCAGTACTCAGCCCAGTCTTGGAAAAGATAGGGTGAATAGTGGAAGAGCAGGGGGTTCGGACCCTAAGTTTTAAGTTTTTACCAACCTTTAGTCTTTATTGATGAAAATTATGGTCTGGAATTGCAGAGGGGCTCCTAGCCCAAACTTTTGCAAAATAATCATGGATATGATGAAGGATAGTAATCCAAATATCCTTGTTGTCACAGAGATGAGAGTCGATGGATATAGAGCGAAGGAAATCACAAATAAATTCCATTTTGATGGAGTTGTGCATACGAATTCCATAGGCTACACAAGGGGCATCTGGCTCTTATGGAACTCAGCAGTGGTGAAAGTGGAGCCCATTGCAACAACGAAGCAAAAAATTCATGCCATTATCAAGGTTAGTAGCTCTAACCTTACATGGCTTCTTTCTGCTATGTATGCGAGCCCTAGGTTCCATGAACGAATTGTCCTTTGGGGAAACCCTGAGACAATAGCCTCAAACCTAATCTACCTTGCATCATGATGGGGGATTTTAATGAGGTCTTGTTGAGTAATGAAAAAGTTGGGGGTCGTCTTGTTAACACTAGAATAGCCTTGAGATTCCAAGAATGCCTAGATGCTTGTGATATGATGGATATCGGGTTTAGTGTAGCCAAATACACTTGGTCCAACATGAGAGGAGTGGCTGAACTTATTCAAGAAAGGTTAGGAGCTTCTGTAATCCCAGTTGGATAGTCTTATACCCTAAAGTAAATGGCAGTCATCTTACAAGGCTAAACTCTGACCATTGCCCAATTCTGATAGAGTTGGATAGGAGCTCCCCAACCAGGCTCCCTAGACCATTTCGATTTCAACCGAGATGGCTCTCTCATCCTGATTTTCTCCAGCTAGTGAGAGAGAGCTGGGGAGATTTAGCTTCTCTTGACACAGCTGTGAATTCCTTTATCGTTAAGGCCAAGACCTGGAACAAGGAAGTGTTTGGCAATATCTTTGTCAGAAAGAAAAAAAAAAATTACAACCAGGCTAAGTGGCATCCAAGTAGCTATTAGTAATAGACCCTCCCATTCTCTGATTGACTTGGAGAAGGACCTGAGGAGAGAATATGTTGAAGTTATTAGAATCGAAGAAGAGTTCTGAATTATGAAGTCCAGGATTAAGGTGCTGGTCAACGAAGATCGAAATACCTCATTTTATCACACATCCATAATTGCTCGAAGAAGAAGAAACAAGATTGTCAGCCTTTGGGATGGTAATGGGGATTGGATTGGCAATGAAACTGATGTAGCAGAGCATATAAGAGAATGTTTTATTGCTCTCTACTCTACGGATAAGGTGTCTAGTTTCAGGAGAACATGGCAGATCCCTAACTAGCCAGTTTGTCTCATTGATGAAGATTGTGCTCACCTATCAGAACTAGTCATTGACCAAGAAATTAAGAATGCCATATGGTTTCTAAAGCGCTTCAAGGTGCCAGGGCTAGATGGACTTCATGCGGGGTTCTTACAAAGATTCCAGCTTCTAGTGAGCAGATCTGTTATTGAGGCAATTCATGATGTTTTTCATAGTGGAAAAATGCCTGAAACCCTCAATAAAACTCTCATTACTCTTATTTCTAAGTGACTTGGTGTTGATTGTTTGAGCAGTTACAGACCTATCAGTCTCTACAACACTGTCTACAAGGCCATCTCAAAGGTCAGAAGACCGTACCTTGTTGATTTGGTGTCCCTCATGCAAAATGTGTTTGTTTCAGGACAAAAGGGTAATGATAATGTAGTTATTGTTCAAGAGCTCCTTCACTCAATAAGCACAAAAAAAGGAAGCTCAAGTCAAATGGCAATAAAAATTGATCTAGAGAAAGCTTATGATAGACTTGAATAGAGTTTTTTTTTCAGGATACCTTAGCTCTCTTCAAGGTTCCTAACTTTCTGCTTAATGTTATAATGAGTTGTATCACTTCTTCTAGTATTGCTATGTTGTTTGATGGTGGAGCGTTGGAGGAGTTTAGACCTACTAGAGGGATTAGACAAGGTGATCCTCTGTCACCCTACAAATTTATCATGTGCATGGAGGTTCTAGGGTTCCTCATTAAGGACAAGTGTGACTCGAAGTTGTGAAATCCAATAAAAGCCTCACAAGGGGGACAAGCTTTCTTGCATTTGTTTTTTGCTGATGACCTTGTGTTGTTTGGGAAAGTAGACCTAAAGAATTGCCAAAGTATGAGAGACGCCTTGGATGTGTTTTATGATTATGCAGGGAGAAAGTGAGCCTTAGCAATTCAAGGGTATATTTCTCGCCTAATGTTCCTGCTGAGAAAATGGCAGACTTATGTTCCTGCCTTGAGCTCCACTCCACACCAAACCTTAGAAAATACTTGGGGTTCCCTTTAAAGCAACCTGGTTCGTCAAAGCATGATTTTGATTTCGTTATTGAACGAGTCCAGAGGAAGTTGGCCTGCTGGAAGGCCCACCTTCTATCCTTTGCTGGAAGAGTGGTGCTGACTTAGTCAGTCCTAGCAGCCATCCTTGCTTATGTTATGCAGGGGACGATGCTCCCGGGGAAAACCAATGAAGCAATAGACTGAGTGAGTAGAAATTTCATATGGGGGTCAACTGAAGACAAGAGAAAACTGCACACAGTCAGCTAGGATAAGATAACAAGGCCTAGGAAAGAAAGGGGTCTCGGCTTAACTGCGGGCAAGCAAAAAAATTTAGCCCTTCTAGCAAAGCTGAATTGGCGTGTGAATACAAAAATAGACCAACTTTGGGCCAAGGTCTTGAGGCTTAAGAATGCAAATCCTAATAGATGTTGCTCTAGAACATGGGCTGGTATCAAGAGAGGAAAGCATATCTTTGAGCAAGGAACAAAGTGAAATGTGGGGTCCAATAGTGGGCTTAGTTCCTGGCATGACAAGTGGTTGATAGAAGGAGAGCTTCGGTCCCTTATCTCGGGGCCTTTGCTTAGGGATGAGAACAAGTTGAGAATAAGTGATATAGTGCACGAAGAAAGGTGGAATATCAATCTTTGCTCCTTTGTGTTCCCCTCAGAGATCCTTCTCCACATCAGAGTTGTTCCTACCCCCAAACAACTAATCTCAAAGATACCCTCAACTCGGGGTTATCACCCTCAGGAGAGTTTGAAGGGAAATCTGCCTACAGGCTCGCGGAAAGGAAGTAGGGACCCAGCCTATGGATTTGTAGGTCAATGTGTTTGGAAAACTGACACTCTCCCAAAAATCCAATGTTTTTGTGTGGAAATGCTTTCTGCATAGCCTCCCAGTTAAAGACTTGCTGGTGAAAAGAGGCATCACGGAGGACAACACCTGTGGTTTTTGTAACAGAGGAAGCGAGACAATCATTCATGTGCTCTGGGATTGCGAGTTTGGAAAAAGCTTTTGGATGGGTTTAGGGAACTCGATATGTGATGGGAGGTTTTTTGAGAATGACCTCTGCCTTTGGCTGAAAGAAAATTTGCATCCTAGTTAAAATGCCGAGGAAAACTCCATTCCTTGGAACAACTTCTTTGCTTTTGGGACATGGGGCCTTTGGAATCATAGAAATAAAAGAATCTTCAAAAAATTTGAACCTAATCCCAGGTTTGCTGTGGAGGTGAACAATGTGGCCCTTAACTACTTCTATGTTGCTGGCAAAAGTAAGGTCAAAACAAACCAAAGTCCTATTATGGTTAGATGGGCCAAACTTGAAGAAAACTAGCACAGACTTAACACAGATGGCTTGGTTATTGGGAATCCTGGTATTGCAAGGGGAGAAGGTGTAGTCAGAGATCACAATGGATAGTGGGTAACTGGATTCACTAGAGTGATTGGTATAGCCAGTAGTGTTGAAGCAGAGTTTTGAGCCGTTAGAGATGGGCTACAGACCTGCATTAACTTGAATCTTCTAGCGGTTGAAGTTGAAATGGATTCAAAAGTTGTCTTAGGATAGCTCTCAGGCCAGCACAATGCCAATAGAGCTCACTCTCTACTCATAACTGGTTGTAGGAAGCTAATTGAAAAGATCCCCAGAGTAAAGATGTTGCACTCTTATAGAGAAGGCAACCAATGTGCAGACAAGATGACTAGAATTGGTGGAGCTTAATAGGAAGCTTGTAGGACTTTCTTATCCCCCCCATGTGATGTCCGTCTTTCTTTGTATTTCGACGAAATTGGTGTGTACCGTGAGCGTCTTTGCTCAGACTTTGTTCCTTAGTTTTATACAATGCATCCCGTTTACCAAAAAAAAAAAATGTCTTATCCACTTACGAGCACAGAATTAGGAACTCAAGATGTAGTTTATAATATTCCAAATATTACAATGGCATCAGAATCATCAAGGAGAAAAAGAGTGTAAAAAAAAAAAAGAGGAGAAAAAGAGTGTTATCTTAAAAAAAAAAAGTGTGAATATAAAATGAAGAAAATAATATCAGTTGGCCCATATCACTAAAACTGGGCCAAGCTGTGGTTAAGCCCAAAGCCCAACTTAGTTAGTACGGGTCGACCCGGGGGTTTATTAATGGAGCTTGGAAAATGATGAAAAGAGGCAACGGAGACGTTGATATTACCAATCAGTCCCCACTTTATATAAAAACCACATTGTTTCTTCTCTACCTATTTCCTGAGCAGCAGCAGCCAAGGGTTTGTGTTATACTTGGTTTTCCTCAAGAGTTATCAGAAATGATAAAAACTCTCTCTAATTCAACATCTATGTTTTCGGATCTACATCTGTTCTTTTCGATTTGTACACTTGTTTTTTTGTTCCTCGTACTGTAGTTGATATGAATAATATTGAGGATGTTTCTCTGGAAACAAAACAGTGCGTTTTTTAATTCAATGGAAAAGTAGTGGAGATGTTTGTATATATATATATATATATTTTTTTTTTGTATGGCTGACTAGTGATTCAGTTATGGACTCTCTGAAAATAATGTTATCAGAGCAATTTCTTGAAACCATGACATTATCTCAACCAAATTGCCACTCTGTGTGTGTTAATTGTTGTTATTTGGATTAGTAAGATAAATAGTTAAATACCCATGTAATGGGTCTTAAATGCAAATCTATTCAAATGTTGTATGTAACTTATCAATAGAAAAATATGAGCTAGACCTCGTTGGCACCTTGTGTTATGATTTATTGTGCCGCAAGAAGACGTTGATTTTATATTTTATGTTCATTCAGTAGAGAAAAAGAACAGAAAAGAAAAACAATTTAAAAAAAACTCCAAGGACCAATTTTAGTTTAGTTGAACTGCCATTTGTTAATTCCAGTAATGGTGATATTCAGGTGCCTGATTATTCCAATGGCTATATTGTTCGGTGTTTGATGTTAACGTTGGTGGTATTATTATATGCAGGGCCCAAAAAGTGGTGGAAAAGTTGCTGCCGCACCTGCTAAGAAGAAGACTGTATGTATCTTTTATTAGTTGTTCCTTCTTTGAGTTAGAGTAATTTATTTGCTATATTTTGCGGATTGGTGTCCGTTCTCACCTTTTGCATGTTGGTTTTGATCTTGTTTATAGGAGAAGGTTTTGAACCCTTATTTGAGAAGCGTCCTAAGCAGTTTGGTATTGGTGGTGCTTTGCCTCCAAAGAGAGATCTGCACCGATTTGTGAAGTGGCCAGCGGTTGTTTGTCTCCAGAGGAAGACGCGTATTCTTAAGCAGCGCTTGAAGGTCCCCCTAGACATGGCAAAACAAGCGGGTTGGGTCGGGTTTGAGTTGGTCAATTGAGTTTTGGGTTAAAACAGATCATTTTTAAATTGGTGAATCAGGTTGCATGTCGGGTCGAATTGGGTTGACCCATATTCTTAAGACAAGTTTTTTTTTTTTTTTTTTTTCAATTACAAAAACAAATTAATGACAATTTGTTTAGAGAGAATAAAAAATCAATTAAGTAAATGAATTGCACTTTATGTCACTTGTTAATATCTTTCAAATTTTGACAGTTTAAGCCATCGGTTAGTAAAGGTTCAGAATTCAAAACTGGGCTACATTTTTTCATTCACCAGATCACAGAGATTGGGGAATGCTCCACCTAGTGCAACTACTAGGCGGTGAATTCGTCAATTATGACAAAAATTATTTATAGTCATAAATTTATAATAGAAAAAATCTTCAATGTTAATAATTCACTGTCAAAATGTATATAATTACAAGTTTATATCTTCAAAAAGAGATAGATATTAAAACAAACAAAACATATAAGCTAGCAAAGTAGCAATTTATCGGTTTTCTTAAGTGCATATGTTTCTGTTGCATTTAAAATAATATTAAAGTTAGATTACTTAGAAATATAAACTGAACAAAAAAACATTTAAAAATAAACATAATATATTAAGTAAAGAAGAATAAGTAAATATTTTATAAGAATTACACCTCAATCTCAATCTAGTCAACGTTGGTCTGAAGATTTAAGGACTGAAACAACTTAAAAAAGAAGATAAAAGAAAAGAGTAGAGGCACAGTCGCATAGAGAGAAAAGAGTAGTGTAGAGGCGGAAAGCTGAAAGTGTAGAGGTAGGGGCCCAAGCTTTGACTGATTTGTGTGAAACTAAAAAAGTGTGGAATGTGTGAAAGTGTGAAAAGAAGGGTAGAGGCGCAAGAGACAAGAGTAGAGGAACTAAACTGAGGAAGCTTTGGGCCGGCCCTTTGTGCTTTGGTTTGTCACGTTTCAACTTTAAAGTTTGTGCATTGTGTCTTTGGCTTTGGACTACAACTAGTATTGAATGAGATTTTTTTTTTTAATGATTATCTTGACAGTCTTGTCTCATTCTCTCATGTCATGTCTGTGAAACTTTTAGCTTTTATTAGTTGTGATGAAGCTCAAATAGTCATTCTCTCATTTCATGTCTTGACAATAGTTTTACTTGTTTATAATTTTATATCTATAATATATTGACTATTAGTTTTGGTACTTTGTGCTTTATGCACCTAGTATCATGACGTAGTCTAAATATTTTTTTAGCAAATTTTTTTAACAGGTTGGGTCACGGGTTATCTGTGTCAGGTCGGGTTGACCTGTAAAAAAATTGGATCGGGTCACAGGTCAATTTGTTTTTGCTTCGGGTAAAAAAATTTGGGTTTGGGTTAGGTGTTTTTCAGGTCGGGTCAAAAAATTCTTACCCATGTTGGCATGTCTAGTCCCACTAGCATTGAACCAGTTCACTAAGACCCTGGACAAAAACTTTGGTAAAGACCCGGTTATCTCACATAGGCAGTTGCTTAATTTACATTTTCTTGTATTGTCTTGTTTTAAAGTACAATACATATCAGTTCATTTAATTTTGACCACCATCGGAAAATAGATGATTAACTGTTAAGAGAGAATGTAGAAGCCCTTGTTTCGCAGCACCTTCCCTTTATCCTAGGAAAAACAAAATTCATGAAAAACGCAACTTCACTTTTGTGCACGTCTACACCCAATCCCACGTGGTACAAGCGTCAAGTGCAGTATATAATCTTTTTGATAGTGGATGGTATTGATTTCTAGTAAGATTTTTTTTTTTTTTTTAACTGAACAATATTTGCTATTCTGGGTGATTTTTCTCACGATCCCTAATAAAATTTCCCTATGACCTGTGAGGCATGAGACGACTTTAGGGAGCACAGATGAGAGAAATAGTGGAATAATGGCTTTTGAGTGGGGGTAGATGATAGGGGTTTTTTTTTGTTGGTGCTATGGGTTTATGGCAAGTGGCAACACATGATTTTGATTAAGTGGTTTGGGATTATAAGTTTGGCTGATTTTTTCTTTGTAAGTTATTTTATTATGCTGCAGGATTTGTTCATGTACTACTTGTTTATCTGTATCTATGCATGTTTGATTTGTTTATTTTTAAACAAATCAAACATGCATAGATACAGATAAACAAATTGCAATCAAGGTAGATTCAAATTGCAAATTTCGTTCATCTTTGATTACACAGTAGTCTTGCTAATATATAATCTATAATCGATTCTATTTGCTGTTTCAGGCTAACTTTAATGGCAAGTATGACGAGTACTGAAAGAAGTGGGGCGGTGGGATCATGGGATCAAAATCACAAGCCAAAACCAGGCGAAGGAAAGACTTCTAGTAAAGGAAGCTGCTCAGAGGATGACTTAGGAGTATTATCCATCCTTGGATGCTGATTATTTTTGCTGTGTCTGCGTTTTTTTTTTTTTTTTTTGGAAAAGCACGTTTTGTAGCTGTGGTGGCTTTCTAGTGCCACAAACTTTTTTTAACAAAACTTTTATTAAAAATGAAATTTATAGTACTATTCACGCATTTAAAAATTATTTAGTTACAATGTTTTTAGTTTTCAACAAAATAAGCGGTATCTAAACACATTCTTAGTTTCGTTTCGCATTGTGTCACTCTCTAGTTTGGGAGTGATATGTTTTTTATACAACTTTAAATACTCCAATTAGCTATCTTTTTTTATTATATATAAAGATTTGTTTTGATTGATCAACATGTTGATCACATTAAGTTTGTTAGCTATAAAATGGCCATTGGTGTGATTATTTTGTCCACTGAGGTATCAATGTTGGCCTTCAACCAATATGCTGGCAAGGTTGTTTGCCCTTCAGCAAACAAGGGTTTAAAAACCCTTCCCTTACCGAATGATATCTCGAGTCTCATTTAGTTTTAAGCAAGTAACTAGATTCATGATATTGGCATTGCTTGTTAATCATTCGGTTCAAAAGGAGTATTTTTAGACCGCCTAGATTAGTAGTGTTAGTCGTTCCTCCATTGTACTGAATGGACCAAATTGATGTTGTTGAATTAATTTGAATAACAGACATTCTTCCGCTACTTAAGAAGTGGGTGAGTTACTTGTCATTTTATTTGTATATATATATTTTTTTAAAAAAAAAAAAAAAAAAAAAACCCATGTTAAAGGCCATTGCCTTAAAATTGGTCTCAATGAGTCAAATTAGCATGGACTTGATATCTAGCAAATAGCAAATTTTGTTCATGAATTCAATAGTTGTTGTCTCACTGATCTTAAATTATTAATAATTTTTTTAGACTATTGTATAATATAGTTGTATTGTATACTAAATTGTATTTAGAATACTATTTTAGATTATTGTATATATACAATATGAAGTTGTATATATATATATAAAATTATATTAACCCGGTCCTTTATGACAAATTCCTAACTCCATTATTAACCTTGCTAAAAAAAATTCTAGAGCCGCCACCGTCATGATAACATTATTATACTTGGCAAATTTAGGCTTGAACTTGACTTATCTATTAAATAAACCTTTTCCTAAACTCAAGCTATTCATAAACATCACAAATGAGATGTTGGTGAACATAATGCTGACAATACCCAATAATTCCAAAGTCATTATTGAAATTTTGAAAGTAGATAAGTAATAATCAGTATTATAGACTTTGCTAAAAAGCTATGACAATATTGAATGGTCGATCATAATCAAACTTCAACAAGAAGTCACGTATATACTAGCTAAGTAATAGTCAAACTTTGTGAAGTAATCTATAATAGTTAATTTTCAAGTAGAATCAAACTTCAATTAGAAATTACAAATATTACTTTGGGGGTCAAGCCAAATGGGATTGTGCCTGAAGCAAGTCATAATCTATATATATATATATATATATATATATATATGGGAATGAAAAATGATAATTCACAATGGGAGGTCCAAAGAGAAAGAATCTTGAAACAAGATGGTGGAGTAGGAATAATGTTTAAAACACACATGCAAGCTAAGAAATTGGATCATCTAAGGTGGCTTTGCTCCTTCGGCTTACACATGCAACAATGGAGAAATTAATGTTCTTTGTGGGACTCTTTTTATCTATCTCTCTCTAATTTTTCTAAACCCCCTTTTCCCTGGAGTCTTTCCCTATTTATATTAGTGTAAATAATGGGCTTGTAATGATGGGGTCTGCTTTGTCAAGTGTTCTACCCCTCTTTTTAGAATCATAGTGGGAATATGTGTCTAGTTCATTGTTTAAACAGGTCACTTTAGCAATTAATGTACAGGCCCCTACTGTCCCCTTCTGACATTGCCACTACAGTTACTCCTCATGATTAATAACATACCTTGAGGAATGTGCTCAGCTAGGGGCATATTCTCAGGTACTGTAATTCCTCAGCCACATTCCTCGAGCAATGTCTTCTCAGCAAGCCAACTCGAGTGTTTTTCTCCTTGGCGAATGCAGTTGGGCTAAATGAAACTCCTTGATATGACTCGCAACTTGACAAGCTGGGCTTGATTAGATCTCTTTCCTCTACTCCACCTTCTCTACCTATAGGGCATTCGAATTGCGACCCAATATCAGTTGGACAATTTTTATTATCCCACAATTACTATTTGAATAGTAAGATTCCATCCTAAAATTAAAAGAAAAAAGAAAAGTAAATTATAAAAAAAATCTAGTTCATTTGAGGAGTCTCATTGCAGTTTTCCTTTGCAACTAGGCCTAGTTGGGCCGAATTGGATCTCAATCCTAGCCCCAAATCACCTGGACAAAAACGACACCATATTTATAGCAAAGTGAAAAATTGGTGGCTTCGAACCTCATTGGTCCGTGACCACAACCTACCTGCCCAAAAAGCCTAGCAAGGCCAAACTCACCAAATAGCAAATACCAAATAGCGAAAAAAAAAAAAAAAATCAGATTTTTATAAACGATTCAAAAGAGTCAGCACGCACGAACTCAGTCCTGGTCCGAGATGGAACTGACTCAACGCGACCCGAGTTCTAAACCGCTCCGACCCGACGAACCAGAGCTCGACCTCTACACCATTCCAAGCCAATCTAGTAAGTCTCTCTCTCTCTCTCTCTCTCTCTAGAAAACCCTAACATTCGCTCTCCATCGAAACCCTAAATCGCTACTTCTCGTTCCTCAGATTTCGATTCCTCGATAATTTTCCTGGTAAAAGTTGATTAATTCTTTAATTTTTTCAGTTACATTGCTCAAATTTTGAGTCTTTAGTATTCGCTTCGTGAAATTTATAATTTTTTTTTACGTGCATGTTTTGATTTGACGGTACAAAATTTTTCACACCGTGAATTTTCCGGGAAAATTTGAGTTCTGTTTCTCTTTTATGGTTTCAGTTACAATGATCGAAAAAATTTGTCATTGAAAAGCTCGGATAGTAGCTTATGAATAATTTTCTACAGTTAATTTTGGCTTCGTGAAATTTAATTCTATAATTGATTGAATTTTATGCGTCTGTTTGCGAATTTTCCTGGAAAAAAAATTTGCTGTGAATTTTCCGGCAAAATGTGTGGGAATAAAGCGACTTTTTTGGTTTTATTTTAGGAGCAAGAAAGAAAAAAGAAAAAAAATTGAAAAATTTAATTGTTTTTGTCAATTTTAGACACTTGAATTGAATTCTCAGGTTGGTTTAATCGCTTTGAAGGAATTAATTTCTGGAAAATTTTATTTTTTCAGCTACAAAGATCGAAAATTTGGCATTGAAAAGTTTGTATAGTAGCTTATGAATAACTCTCTTTAGTTAATTTTAGCTTTGTGATATATTTTTTTTTAATATGAATTTTATGTGTCTGTTTGCGATAATATCCCTGAATATAGTTTCTCATGAATTTTCCGGTGAAATGTGTGGGCATAAAGGGACTTTGTTATATTTTAGCAGCAAAAAATGAAAATTTTGAAAATTTTAAGTACTTTGTTAATTTTAGACATTTGAATTGAATTCTCAGGTTGGTTTTTGTGGGACGAAATCCACGATATTGAGAGAACTGAACTGAGAGATTTCTTTGATGGAAGCTCATTTACAAGGACCCCAAAAGTATACAGGGAATACAGGGACTTTATCATCAATAAGTACAGAGAAGAGCCTACAAGGCGGCTTACTTTCACAGATGTCCGGAAATCACTGGTGGGTGATATTAGTTTGCTACACAAGGTGTTTATGTTCTTGGAGAAGTGGGGGTTGATAAATTTCAGTGCTAATTTGGGTAATAGTAGTAATGTTAGTAGTAGTAGTAATAGTTTGGTTGTGGTGGAGGATGAGGAGGATAAGGCTAGGGTTAAGGTTGAGGGAACTATCCCAAATGCAGTTCGGGTAGGGGCATCACCGAATTCGCCAAAGCCTATTTCAGCAACCCCAATTGTGGGGGATAGTAGTGGGGATGCGGTTGAGAGTGGATTTAAATTGCCACCGTTGGCATCGTATTCGGATGTTTTTGGTGATTTGGTGAAGCAGAAAGGGTTGGTCTGTGGGAATTGTGGTGGCAATTGTGATTCTGGTCACTATAAATATACCAAGGTAATTTCGTGTGCTCTTGTGAGTTTCTGTAGTAGATTACTAGTTTTTTTGCCTTTTCTTGATATATATGTGTGTGTGTGTGTGTGTGAATTTATGATCAAATTGATTGTTGGAGTAAAATGGGGTTTTTGATATTTGCAACTTGCTTACATTACAATTCATTTTATGTTATATATCTTTGTCAGCTGCGCTTTCTAATAGTACCCTGATATTGTATATCTTTTGTGTTTACTTTTGATCTTGGTTATGTTTTCAATTAGAAATTGTTAAGAAATAGGGATTGGCTGTTTCTGCTAATTAAATGTCTAGCATGGTCCAGTTACTGTCATTGTAGTCATGAACACTCTCATTGGTCAGGTCTTTCTGGGAGTTATTTTGTACATTTCTTCATGATTTGTAGACATTTGCATGAGTGTTATTGGGGTCAGATGTAGGTTGTGTATCGTTGTGTATATATAATATTAGACCTAAATATTTGTCTTTGATTGTTTATGCTAATGAAAAGTGCGGGTTGAAGTGATTACGAAACTAACAGCTAGGTATGTGTTTCTTGACATATATTTCTTAGATCATCATGATTCTACATATTTTCCATTAGATGAAGTTGAATTCTTTTATAAGTATGGTTGAGCGTTTGACACGAGTGTCATGACCTCAAATGCTCAAATTTTATAAAGGAAAAAGGTGTCTTACAAATCATAGAGGAACTGTTGTAGCTAGAGAACTTATTAAGATACTATGTCTTAGTCTTAGTTGCCTGAGCAGCACTTCTGTTTGTCTTTGTTACAAAATTACAACTACCTGCTTTGCTTAAGACTTAAGCAGGTTGCATGCTTTGAGGTTCAACAGGACCAAATGATGTGCAGGTTATTTATTGCTTACATTGTATTGATTAAATATGCAAATGGGAAATTGCTTGAGCTTTATTTAAATATTCTACATGTCAAATTATCAATGGCTTACACTATTGGTGGTGAAATCGATTCATCATAACATCCTTTTTTCACCTCTTTTGGCATGATCAGTGTATAATTCCAATATCTATCTCTCTCTCTCTCTCTCTGTGTTTTTTGTGCTAGATTTCTTTATATTAAAATATTAATTCATTGTTCTAATTGCTTCATTAACAGGGCGAATTCATTATTTGCATAAACTGTTTCAAAAATCAAAATTATGGAGAGAACAGGTCTATGGATGAATTCAAACAAATTGAGCATGTTGAAAACAGTAGTAATCAAGGAGCTATGTGGACTGAGGCAGAAACCCTACTTCTTTTAGAATCAGTTATGAAGCATGGGGATGACTGGGAGCTTGTTGCTCAAAATTTGCAAAACAAAAGCAAGCTTGATTGTATAGCGAAACTCATTGAGCTGCCTTTTGGAGAGCTTATGTTGGGTTCTTCCCACAGATATGGTAATTTTGGTGGCCTCAATGGCAACAAGAATGGTGCAAATCAAATTCAGTTATTGTCATCTGAGCTTCATGAAAGTCTCAAAACAGAAGGTCAATCTCATGAACAGATAAATGAAAAAGAGCAGAATGGAGATGCTGTGGACGAAGGTCCTCCTTCAAAGAAACAGCGCGTCACTTCCCTTTCAGATGCAGGTGGTTCACTTATGAAACAGGTAGGAGACCTCCATTTTTTTTTTTTTTTTTTTTTGCAGAACTTAATAGCAAGCATTTTTTTTTTGGGACATATAATTATTATTTTTAATCTGGCTTTTAAATTGATTTATCACAGTAAAAGTTTTATATTTAAATTCCATTTATGTAAAAGTGCTTGAGAAAGACAAAAGATGTGAAATGTGCTTAATGATTTGCAAAAAAAAAAAAAAAAAGAAAAAAAAAGGTGGCATATAATTGATGGTGGGAAGAAAAACAGAAAAAAAGGAGTTCCTTTATGTTAAATATTTCTAAAAATTTTATTACTTTTCTTTCATATACCTAAAATATATTGGCCAATGAACCCTGACTCAAACCGTCAAATGACACTTCCTCATCCCACAGCCATGGGTGGAGTGTGCGGTTGTGGGTTCAAAAGTCAAGATCAACTAAGTGTGCATGTAATTTTCTAATGTAATTTATTACTTTTTTTGCATATATATTTTTTTTGTTACTTCATGCTCCTTGCATGAAGTTGCCTTGTTTAATAAATTTTTTCTTACTTATCAAAAAAAAAAAAAAAAGGTAATAATATATATATATACCTAATAAATTTTGGTTAACTGAACTTTGCTCTTGTAAGTAAATGAAGAGAATCACATATACAATTTTAATTCTTTATTGGAATTGTTTTTTTTGGGGGGTGGGGGGGTTTATTGTCAGACCTTTTATTCTTTTCCCTGTCATTACCCACAACAAGAAGTTAATTGTGTTTCCATTAGGTAGCTCTCATCTCAACCATGGTTGGTCCAGAAATCACTGCTGCTGCAGCTGGGGCTGCTGTTACAGCGCTTTGTGATGAGAACTCATTACCAAGAGAGACTTTTGATGTTGATGAGGATTATATTTCTAATGGGATATGTTCTCCCACTACAAGTTTCGAGCAAGAGAGGTTATTCATTCATTCCTTCTTTCATTAATTATTTACCTTTTTCTGATGCCTTTGGGAGCATTATTTTCCCTTTATATTTGTACTATGGTTTTTAAATATTCTGTTATCTTTTTCAGATTCCTTCAGGATGAAGATTCTAAGCTGACGGAAAGGTCCACTCAATCAGGTATGTGTTGTTAGGTGCAAAGATGCAGATGTTACAGTCTTCTGAAATACATTGATTTTTCTGTGCTTTTCCCCCACTTTAATCCAAAATCATAACATAATGTCAATTCAAAGAATCCTTGTGTTTTGTAATTTTGCTTCATTCCTATGCGCCTGCCTGATATCATCACCCACACTCACTATTGCTAATTATCTGGTCATCCATTTTATATTATTCTGTTGGGTTATTGATTGTTGGATCATGTCTCTCCTAACCATATCATATGAACTTCATGCAGAAACTCAGGATACATCCCTAAAGAGGGATGATATACCCCTAACTGTGCGAATTAGAGCTTCCATTGGAACAGCTCTTGGTGCAGCTGCTGCCCGTTCTAAATTATTAGCTGATCAGGAAGACAGAGAGATTGAAAACTTAGTCGCAATCATAATCGAGACACAGGTGGCTCTTAATCTAGGATTTCTATTTATGGTTCATATGCTTTTCAACTTTTTTCTCTTGTTGAAAACGTGCTGTTTAAGAGGTATGTATGACTGATAATTTATTCTTTGCTTGAATGCACATGTAGATGAAAAAATTGCACCAGAAAATCAAGCATTTTGATGATCTAGAGCTCATAATGGAGAAGGAATATACTGAAATTGAAGATCTAAAAGATTCTCTTTTAGCTGAGCGGATTGAAGTCTTACAAAGGGCAGTTAATGCTGGTATCTGTAGATGGAGGGATCACTTTGCTGTAAAATCTTAAGTCTGGTAGTTTATCTATGTGGAAATTTTTAGTTCACATCACCTAGGAGGAGAAGAAGAAAAGATGAGATCCAAGATGAATCTGAAGGATATCAATATATCCTTTTATGGTTAGTTCTTTTGGTCTAGCTGAAATTGCTTGTACTGCCAATTGTAGTTAGGCATACAATTAGGGCTGTTGAACACTGATCTTGTAACCATTAGACATTAGTTTCATTTAGCCTCTTTAGAAACGCCCATAGCCCAAAATTCATTGCTATTTTTGTATTATTCTTCAACCCTTCTCAATCTGAAGGTGTCGCCTTGATTTTACATTTTAAGTGTTTAGCATTTTCATTACTATGACTTTGTTTTACACAATTCCTTTATCAATACTGTATAATCAAATTTTACCTTATATTTGTACAATTTATTCGTTTCACCCTGTACAAAAAAACGTGCACAGCCCAAATAAATGGTTTACAATCATTCCTAGCATAGATGGTGACTATAAGTCTATAACATGATTGTGTTCTGTCCCTAGTATAGTTCAAAAGGCAGCCTTCAATGTCCCTTCATTGTTCCTTCCAAGAAAGAGCATGAGCAAACTATGGATAGGATCTTATGAGCCCAAAATTTTGAGAGCTAAGACTCCTAAAAAGGTTTGTGAAGAGGAAACTTCTCGCCGTCTCCTGAGGAAGTTTCGGAGACGTGTTCAAGTTCCCTTTAACCTGTAATATGTTTTGTCCTATCTGTTGCTTAATCAAACCAATGATTTTAGGGTCAACATGTTTGCCATACACATCTGTGACAAAGAAAGTGTCTTTTGCTTTCCCACCCCTTGTTGAGATCTCTGCTTGCTTAATGCACAAACCATTTTCACGAAATATCCTGGTAATATCTGAAAGGAGTCCAAGTCTGTCATCAGTGCACAGTTCTAATTCCAGTTCCTGCACCAGAGCTCAATTCTTAGAAAATGACAAGAACAAAGATGCTTCTCTAAGTGCTAAATTATTTCATGCATTGGATGTATCTGTCTTCCCTCTCACAGTTGTGAGACCCGCACATTGTGAGAGGGAAGATACATACATGCGACGCATGAATTTCCATTTTTTGAAGTTGTTTATCTACCTCAGAGGCTCGCCTCTCGATGGCTGCTTCAAGGCATTCTATAACGCGCTGTCGCTCAGCTTCTGAACTTACAGGAAGCCCATCCATATGTCTAATGTAGTATTCCTGCAAGGAGACGACTATAATTACAAAGGTCTGATTGGATGAAATTAAAAAAAATGTGCAGAACTGGACTTTAAATTCATAACTTGTAGACTCCACATTGTGAGACAAATGAATATAAATTGTGCATCCGGCATATGCTCATCTCTCTAATAAAGTGTAGACTCCGTAATGTGAGAGAGATGATATGTGAGATAATTATTGGTGGAAGAGATACTATTGATTTTGAGTAGTTGTTGGAATTATGGGTTACCAAATGTGTTTTGATCCTATGGATCGAGGGCAACGCATAGAAATGCAATCAAATGATTTTGTCTGCTGATGGACTTAAAAAAAGAAGAAGATAGAGTTCCCTTGAGGGGATGGGAAAGTTGGCAATCAAACGAATTAGAATGTTTTAGAAACTAGTTGTGCCATTTTAACTATTAGTGAGTTTTGATCTTACCTGGTAAGCTTCCATTCTTTCTGTGATGACTGTCCCATGGAATACCACATATTGCATATCTGCTAGAGAGCACAGAGTGTCAAATAAAAGTTTTGGCCGGTCTTTGGATCTTACAGTGACGACGGTATAGTCTCTATCATTGCAATCTAATACACAAACATGGTTTCTTGAACTATGCTTGACACCTTCAAGCCTTTCAAAATCCCTATCAGCAAACATCATCTGATGTAATCTTCTTTGCGTGTGCATTATCCCAGAGGAGGATATTGTCAATCTTGGTGTCTTAAAATTGCTATTTACTTTGAGGACATTGCATAGCAGTTCATTCATCATGGAGAGTTGTTTTGGATTTTCAATTGCTCCTCCAGTTTCCTGGTCTGTGACATAAATAACAGCTGCAGCTCTAGAATTGTGTGTCCAGATTTCACTGTTTACCACATTGCATCTTAGGTTTGTGAGCACTGCAAAAACTTCTGACAACAACCCCGGCCTGTCAGTGCTGGTTAGTTCAATTGATGTGTGCTCCTTGCAGGGCATTACCCCATTTAGCCCTCTCAATGTATCAGTCTCAAGAGTCTGCAAAATCGATCAACAAATTTGAGGATGAAATAGAAGAATATAGAAGTTCCAAAAAAAAAAAAAGATAGTGCAATTATGCAACCAGGTGGAAATAAGCGGTAACTGATTCTGGGAAACCGAAATTGAGTTTAAATGGAAGCAAGGTGATCGTGTTCATACCAATATGGAAGCAAAGCAAGCATTCACATGAAAATAAGGTTAATCTTGAACTACAAGGACTATAAATTTTGAAATATACCAACCAAATGAAAAGAAGGAAATTGATGAATAGTTTTCTGTGATCACTCACCTTTTGTATATAATTTAGGAACCCTTCATCTCTAATTTTGTTCCCATCACAGTCAGTCACATTAAACACTGGAAATTGAGAATCAGAGTGAGAAATGAGAGAGAGAGAGAATGAATGCTTTCTAACCATTTGAAATTGTAACAATAGCTTCCAGCAGAAAAAAAAAAAATGCAAGCGTACCATCCATGAACCATCCTCCATCAGAGGAGATGTATGCTTTTGTTATGATGAGGTTCAAGTCTGTAAGTACTTGGACAACTTCAAGGAGTAATCCATGCCTATTAGCACTAACAACCTAAGCCAAAAACAAAAAACCCCAAACACATAATTACAAAATTATCTACATAACAGTTCAGTTTGCCAATTAGACAATGGAGACCAGCAGGATTTACCTCTATAATGGTGGCATGTTCACAAGATTCATTGTCAATCACAACTCTGCAAACACAAAAGTAATGTCAATTGTCCTATAAATCTTTAAAGCTAAAAATTTTGAAAGCAAGAGAAGTCCAAAATTCAAATCCAAGCTGCAGGCAGGGCTATGTAGCAAAGTTTGATTTACTAACTTATCCAATACCATACATAACATGCAAAATGAATAAAAAAGTTCAGAGTTAGCCTATAAGAAGTTCTAATAATTCCCACAAAGCCAAAATAAGATTCTCTTCAAACTGTTAAATTCATGCCCAAAATCTAGGACAGCAAAACCTTTTTTTGGTCTAAAAAAAACACCCAGAAACCGATTTTACATAAAGATCATATAAGCAAGAAAGATAGAGTTCCATTACCTTGTGGGATTCATTCTGCTAATAAACTTCGCATACACATCATCCATTGTTAACAATCCCAAATCTCCTGAAAAGCCAGACTCAAACTAGGAAAAAAAAACCACAACTAAAAGAGACAGAGAGCGTGTGAAAAACCAAAAAACAAGAAGAAAGGAAGCAGTGTGAACTCAGTGAAGTGCATGGCCGTTTGAAGTTTAAATATAGCAGCTGGAATGAGTTAATAAATGGCGGCTTATTACCCGACAGCTAATGTATAAAGCAACTGTTTTGTAACGTATAGAGCTGGAGCAACTGGGTTTAGTCAGATTGACAGTTAAAAAAGTGTTTCAAGGAAACAGTTAAAGCTGCCAAACTGGATTCTTAATTCCTATATATATATATATATATACATAGCTGTGTCTGTACACTGTTTAGGAATTTGAATTCACGTGGCTGGCATTACATGATCATTTTCAAGTTCATTAGAATTTGAAGGGTTAAAATTATATAATAATGAAGCAGAAATTGTATTTATTTATGTACAAAGCTTCAATATTTTTTTGTTAAGTTAAACTTTTGGCAAATAATCAGTTAAGTTTTTCCCTAATTGGATTATATAACAATTAGATTGTGATAATTTTAAGGCATAGATAAGGCCAGAGGATATTGTAGTTTACATTTGAGATAAAGACAAGGAAGTGTACAGTGATACATATGTTAGCTTCACAATGCAGATATGAGACTCTTCAACTTACTGTTTTTTTCCTACTAGATAAAACTGTGACAACAACTAGAGTGATCTAAAACAACAAACGTGGCAAGTCCAAGGATACTGGATCTTAGCTTTTGTTTTGTCAAACTTCCGTGTCATTGTAGGTTTCAGTTAGTGAAACTAACAATGTTTTCTTGTCACATATCCCATCTGAATATAAAAAAAAAAAAACAAATATCTTGATCTGATAATATCTTTATCTTTTAGGCATGATACACTTTTTAGGCAGATTTTTATTTTTTGAGAAATTTTGATAGAGCTTCAAGTTTCAACTTATAGCGTCTATTCTTGATGAGTGTATTCTTTATCATCAAACTAAAATATTAATCTGTTTTTGGTGTAGGTTGGAATTTAATCCGAGATCTCTTATTTAACCTTCAGAAACTTTACCAGATTAAAAGAGTTGTCCCAAATCCAATAACTTTGTATTTGGGGAGTTGTTTGGATGCTAATTAATAAACCAAGCTTCTATTCGCTATGCAACAATAACTTTGGAGTACACTTCATCAAATTAACTTTCTAGAAGAGGTGACTTTTTTCCCTTTGGAAAAAAAAAAAAATTGTTATAGCTATAGGTTGGTTCTAAAAGTGTGACGTATTTAAATCTGAGCCTCAAGATTTCTCAATTTTAGCTCACCTAAATGCCTAATTAAGAGGCACACAGCTACTCTTCAAAAAAAAGAAAGAGGCACACAGCTATTTTGAGCTGTAGCATTCATTTGGCATAGTTTATTAGGTTCTGTTTTAGTTCGAGCAGTACAAGAGCTACGCCACAATAATTAATTGAGAGAGGAAAATAATGATGTGGTCATTAATTTCTTCAAGCTAGCTATTTATTATACCATTGTGAACAACGTGTATCCTTTTTTTTTTTTCAATTGCAAAAGGTCCATCACAGTCGTATCCAGCTAGGGTTTAAATTTAATTCTGGATAAAATTTCTTTATTTACACTTAATTGAAGAAAGTTGTATCATCATTTAAAATATGCTAGTATAATACCTCCTCTTTCAAGTTAATTTAATAACCGAATTAAGTTATTTGTTGTTAGTTATGCTGCAGTTAGTATACTTATTTATTTATTTATTTATTTTTTTTATCATTAAACTATGGCACCATTTGTTTTTCGATGTAATTGAGATTTGAACATTAGATCTCTTATTTGACGACAATAAACTATCCTAGTTGAACTAACTGGAATCTACAAAATACATTGATATAAGTTCTAACTTACATAATTACGTTAAGACATCATTTGGTTTTTTGTATAAGTGAGATTCGAACTCTTGATCTCTTATTCAGAAATAAGAGACTGTCCTAATTGACCTAATTAGAATCCATCAAATACATTGATGTAATTTCTAGCTTATAAATTGCTATATCAACTTTTAAACAAGATTAGAAAGTAATTCCAAATTTTATTATATTATATATGTCATTTACGTAATACCAACCATATTCGTTATCATTTTATTGTAGATTAACTTTTTTTTTTTGTTGTTATCTAACAATAGCCAAGATGAATCATCATATTTGATCAAGGTCACATCAAGCTGTAACGAAATTTCTGAGATACTTCTAGCTGAAGAGATTGTTATTCAATCCTTCACCTCAAAAGACAATAAAAAAGGAAAAAGCAAGCTTTGGTTAAAGCAAACAAATTTGGGTACTGTTTTCTACTTTAAAAGGAAGGAAAGTCCGTAAAATACTTAAGAAAGGACTTAAGGGAAGGTCATTTGGTGGGCCACAAGAGTGCTTAAGGACAATTGAGGATGCACAATTGCACGTCTTGTTGCCTCTAATAAGAATCTACCAGGTGTTCTTGGATTCCCTTTTATGCATGTTCGATTTGACAATAATTTTGTCATAACCCAACTAGATTCTAGGTAAGGATACAATGTAAGTTTCACATTCTTTTATTTTCATGATTGTTTACGTAGTAAATTGTGATTGAAACATGCAATTTTAACAGTTAAAGATAGTGAAGAAATTATTTATATCACTTTTATTAATACTAATCACAACAATATTCATAATAAATATCTTGAAAATTTTGGTATCTCTTTTAAATATAGAAAATTAGGTTGAAATAGCTTCTGTACTTGTCAATTGTCATGGGTTGCAATTTTTTCTTGCCTTGTTTAGTTCTACTAAGAACTACTGTTTTGTGTTCCACAACGAGATCTTATTAGTCATAAGCAACCCGTGAACTGAATCAACCTTTTTGGAGAACAGAATAACATGGTGGGGACAAGTTGCAATATATTGAAGTACCATGTATTCTCGTTCATGCTTCTTTATCCATTTCCCATAAAAGCCCAAGATCAGTTTTTAGTAGTCAAACTTAACCCGTGAATATGTTGAGAAAAAATATTTGGGAGACAAACAAGTAGTCTTTTAACTGCACATTTTAAGTGTAGATATATACCTAAAAGGAGTTTCCATCTTTCTATTTTTACAAATATTTTTTTTTTGCTTTTTATTGATATTATTTTTTTTAAGTGGTTCATATTCTTCTAATTATTGTTATTGTGCATTATATTTTCCTAATTTCTTTTTGTACAACTAAAATTTTTAAGTTTTAAATTTCTTAGTATCTTAAGAAGATTTATCATGATAATAAAAAATTAATCTATATATATATATATATAAGCAGAGAGCTCAAGTTGGAGAGCATGAAGTTGTGTCATGTGGCACATTCCTTGAAGTTTTCTTTATTTAGTTTTCTACTTCAACAAAGTTTGCATTTATATTAGAGTATTAGTTTATTAAATTAGCCAATAAAGTAAATGCATATATTAATTATCTATTGTTGTGCATTAATTATTTGTATTAAATGAATTCATATGATTATTTTTATAAACTCTATATAGAAAATAATTTTTAGGTGGAATAATGATAATAAATTTAGAATATAACTTTCTTACTCATGTTTAGTTACTTTGACAACAATTGTCACAAAAGCCATAAAAAAATTAATATTTGTGAATTCACTAAGATTAATCTTAATCCTTTAAATTTCCTAACTCTTTTTGTGTGTGTGTGTGTGTGTGTGTGGAACTAACACTGTAGTATGTATTTTAAGTAATGAAATTTTAATATAATTTTTCTAAGATTTATATGAGAAATAATTGATTTTTTTTTTTATTTATGTGAGAAACAATTGATTTGACAAAATGACATTTTTACTCAAATTTAGTTGTTTTTGTAACAATTGAAACCATGTCCAATAAAAAGAGGAAGATATTTTTAGTAACACGCAATCAAGAATGTAAAAAAATAATAATTGAAGGATATATGCCTTTGTAGTAAGCATGAAACATGCCTATCTATATTAGCTACTATATCATGCAATTTTCAATTTGTAAACACACATATATAGTATGATCAAATCACTATACTACTCTTAGCGTATTTATATTTTGTCTATATATGAAATAACTAAAGATTACAATTTTTTATAGTGAAATTTATTAAAAATATCTTTTTTATATATCGATAGTTGGGAATGTTTGAATCTTGAATGTTTCTATTGGAAATTTAGGAATTTTTTGTAAAACTTATAGAAATATTGGAGAAAACTAATAATAAGTTGCACCACACATTGTGTGGAAACTCAACTAGTTTAGCTAACAGGAGAATCTGCATCAGCTGAACAAGTGCGTAACTTGTATGACACTAATTCGGCCACACTAATGCAGCCATCGATCATTATTCAAATAAGACCAAACTATATTGCTTTGAATATAGAATGTGGTTTCTCTTTATTTTCAGCTTGAGGAATAGACACACAAACACTCAACATCTATCATGGAAAGTAGGAACTAGGAACTATATAGCGCAGAATGATGGAATAAGATTAGTGTCCCAAGTTTTAAGGAATTATATCTAAATTTTGCTCTTAAAATATTAAATGAATGATATACATATAAAGCCTTTGAGCAAATGGTTGCAACGAGGTTAGTTTATCATTAGGAGGTTGCTTAGAAAACCCTAGGAATAAGAAAATAACAAAGTCTTTCTTATGGAGAATCGATACAGACCTCAACTTTCACGCTAGCTTTTTTCTTTTCTTTTCTCACTTCTCTCCCAAGAAAAGAAAAAACTTGTAAGTGTAACTTGGCGTAAGCAACTAAATGTAATGATTGCATGTATATATGGTAGTTATGCAACTCTCTCTAATTAGTTAGTGGGTTTCTTACTCTAATTAGTTAGTGTGCCCCAAAGGATTAGCGCTTTAATTTTTGCACAAAAATTGCAAACATAAGTTGTTCCATACTCATAACATGAACAATTCTTTTAAACAAATATAAGGATGATAAGGAAAAAGAATTCACTATTAGTTGTATTCTATCATTTTATATCTTATGCAACAAATGTGTCATGTACAGTTTGTAAAACCTACATTTTTATATGACCTATAAATTATAAATTATGAGACACTGATTATAGAATAATTATTACCATCTCTATCTACTATCACTACACCAAAATAAGTTATTACATCAAACGTTAATACAACAAAATTAGTATAGTGGTATTAGACATAATATTATATCTACAAATTAAAAGTCGATGTAATAGTAACTTAAAAGTGGTAAATTATTACATTAATAATAATTAGTTGAAATAAGTTATAATTTTTAGTTGCAATAGAGGCTTTAATACTAAATTGCATTAAGACTTTTTTTTTTTTTTTTTGCAATAACTTAAATTGAAGAAATCATTGTTATAACTTAATACCAATTATTTTGCAATCTATTACAATAGAAATTTCAAAGTGATAGTTTATTGTAACAAATATATAATTGTAATAACTAAATATAAATTATTTTACAATATATTGCAATGACAAACCTGAAGTTGCAACAAATATATTTTTTTCTTCCTCAAAAAAAAAAAAAAAAAAAAGTTGCAACGCAGATATTATTACAATAATCTAAGGGCATTTGTCAATGAACTATTTTAAGAGAGTCTTTTATGAAAAAAGAAAATTAATGTTTTGATCATTAATTCATTTTTCCTTTGTTTTATATGGGTTGTTAAACCCTATATGGCTATATATGCCCTCATGAGTATGCAAATACCCGCATATAATCAAATCCTTAAATCTATGTTTTTAGTTCGAAACACTGTTATACTTTTTTTTTCCCTACGACCATCATGACCTAAGTTCTAGATTAACATCATATAGAGATTAATTAATGGAGACTCTATTCATTTCATACACATTCCACACACCTTTACCCCTTTCACATGCAGGGAGCACACATAAGGGACACAAGTACACATTTAATTGTTTGAAATGAAATCAAAGAAATGAAATCCCTAAACCAACAATATTCATATCCAAAACAACATTTCAAAGAAATGAAATGAAATTCCTAAACCAAAATCACACAACTCAAAACAACATGTTAAGTAACTATATGATTTTCAAAATCGTCCACTAATAAAATCTCATACTAAAATTGTCCACCTTGCCGCCACCAACGTAACTCACCTTGCAAAATAAAATTCTCCCACTAATTAAAAAAGAATTGTTCCAAATTACAAAAAAAAAAAAAAAAAAGAAAAGAAAAAGAAAAAGAAAAAGAAATATATATTCTCTTCTTCTTCCCTATATATGCATGGTGTATATTGGATTTTCCTTGACTTCCAGTTCCTAGCCCAGCAATTTGAATCCTCCTATTCTCCTTAGCCAACTCCAAAGCAATGGCTATGTCTTGATCTATAACCATGTTGGCTTATACAAATTAAATGGGTTTAATTAAAAACATTAATGATTGATAATTTAATAAGTGAAATACAAATTAAAATAAGTGAAATATTTACCATTATTGGTTTCACAATTCTTTCTACATTTTGTTGAAATTTTTTACAAAAGAGTTTAGCTCTATTTGTAAAATTCAATTGAGAACCTTCAATTTCACTCCACATCTCTATAACTCTTGGGTCAAAGACACCAAACATATTACCTACATAGAATTATTGATTTTGCACAAATAATTCCCTAAGTTCATTTTCAACTGTACACACACAAATTAATTAACCCAACAATGAAAATGAATGAACCCTAAACAAATTTATTCAAGAAATCAAAAAAAAAAAAAAAAAACCCAATCTACATACCTTCTACTCTGCTACTTTGCATGGAGATATTGACTATAGTGGAAGGAATAAGATGTGGCACTTCAGTTTGGGCTTCCAGCATTTGAAACCTTGTAGTGTAATCATCAATTTTACAAAAGATCATTCTCAAAGTCTCAGCATCTATATTAGGAGGTTGCTCAGAAAACTCTAGAAATCGGAAAATAACAAAGCCTTTCTTATGGAGAATCAATATAGAGACTACTATTGGTTCTGCCATATCTCTCTCAACTTTCACGCTAGCTTTTTTATTTTCTTTTCTCACTTCTCGCCCAAGAAAAGAAAAAACTTGTAAGTGTAAATTGGTGTAAGTACCTAGATGTAATGATTGCATGTATATATGGCAGTTATGCAACTCTCTCTCTAATTAGTTAGTGGGTTTCTCACTCTAATTAGTTAGTGTGCCCCAAAGGATCAGTGCTTTAGTTTTTGCACAAAGTTGCAAACACAAGTTGTTCCCTACTTATAACATGAACAATTCTTCAAAGCATATATAAGGATGATAAGGAAAAAGAATTCACTATTAGTTGTATTCTATCATTTTATATCTTATGCAACAAATGTGTAACTACATTTTAATATGACCTATAAATTATAAATGATGAGGCACTGATTATAGAATAATTATTGCCATCTTTATCTAATATCATTATACCAAAATAAGTTTATTACATCAAATGTTAATACAACAAAATTAGTACAGTGGTATTATACATAATATTACATCTACAAATTAAAAATCGTTGTAATAGTAACTTAAAATTGGTAAATTATTACATTAATAATAATTAGTTGAAATAAGTTATAATTTTTAGTTGCAATAGAGGCTTTAATACTATAAGAATTTTTTTATTTTATTTTTTGCAATAACTTAAATCGAAGAAATCGTTGTAATAACTTAATACCAATTATTTTGCAATCTATTACAATAGAAATTTCAAAGTGACAGCTTATTGTAACAAATATATTATTGTAATAACTAAATATTAATTATTTTACAATATATTGCAATGACAAACATGGTTGGATTTGAGTGGAAAGAATGATAAGCCGCTTGTATATACTCACTGTACTTCTCCACTTCTCGGCGAAGATTCTCGTCGAGTGGGTCAAGAAAGCGCTTCCAATCATTGCTACCATGATATTCCCTCCATTTACTACCAAGATGGTTCCTTGGAGAGTATTCAACTATCTTTGACAAGAGTCTTTAAAGCCTATTTAGATGCCTTGGTGACATTTCCTCTGCGGCTTTCATTTCTAACCAAAGTCTAGCCAAGTTAAGCCCTGCAACGAATATATTATTACAATAATTTAATATTAATTATTTTACAATCTATTTTAATGAAAAATATGAAACAATTATCTATTACAATGAAGATATCGTTGCAATAACTTGACTTAAATTATTTTTGTCACTTATTAGCAATCTAATGCAATAAAATTTGTGAAATAATAACTTATTGCTACAAGATACTTGAAATAGTAAATTATTTATTGCAATGACAAACATGGTTGGATTTGAGCGGAAAGAATGATAAGCCGCTTGTATATGCTCACCGTACTTCACCACTTCTTGGCGGAGATTCTCGTTGAGTGGGTCAAGAAGGCCCTTCCAATCATTGCTACCATGATATTCCCTCCATTTACTACCAAGATGGTTCCTTGGAGAGTATTCAACTGTCTTTGACGAGAGTCTTTGAAGCCTGTTCAGACGCCTTGGTGACATTTCTTATGCGGCTTTAATTTCTGGCCAAAGTCTAGCCAAGTTAAGCCTTGCAACGAATATATTATTACAATAATCTAATACTAATTATTTTACAATCTATTTTAGTGAAAAATATGAAACATTTATCTATTACAATAAATATATCGTTGCAATAACTTGACTCAAATTATTTTTGTCAATTATTAGCAGTCTATTGCAATAAAATTTGTGAAATAATAACTTATTGCTACAAGATATTCAAAATAATAAATTATTTATTGCAATGACAAACATGGCTAGATTTGAGTGGAGAGAATGATAAGCCGCTTGTATATACTCACTATACTTCATCACTTCTCGGCGGAGATTCTCATTGAGTGGGTCAAGAAGGCCCTTGCAATCATTGCTACCATGATATTTCCTCCATTTACTGCCAAGATGGTTCCTTGGAGAGTATTCAACTGTCTTGGACAAGAGTCTTTGAAGCCTGTTCAGATGCCTTGGTGACATTTCTTTTGCGGCTTTCATTTTTGGCCAAAGTCTAGCCAACTTAACCCCTGCAATGAATATATTATTACAATAGTCTAATACTAATTATTTTACAATCTATTTTAATGAAAAATATGAAGCAATTATCTATTACAATGAAGATATCGTAGCAATAACTTGACTCAAATTATTTTTGTCAATTATTAGCAATCTATTGCAATAAAATTTGTGAAATAATAACTTATTGCTACAAGATATTCAAAATAGTAAATTATTTATTGCAATGACAAACATGGCTGGATTTGAGTGGAAAGAATGATAAGCCGCTTATGTATACTCACTGTACTTCACCACTTCTCGGCGGAGATTCTTGTCGAGTGGGTCAAGAAGGCCCTTCCAATCATTGCTACCATGATATTCCCTCCATTTATTGCCAAGATGGTTTCTTGGAGAGTATTCAACTATCTTTGACAAGAGTCTTTGAAGCCTGTTCAGATGCCTTGATGACATTTCTTCTGCGGCTTTCATTTCTGGCTAAAGTCTAGCCAAGTTAAGCCCTGCAACGAATATATTATTACAATAATCTAATATTAATTATTTTACATTCTATTTTAATGAAAAATATGAAACAATTATCTATTACAATGAAGATATCGTTGCAATAACTTGACTCAAATTATTTTTGTCAATTATTTGCAATCTATTGCAATAAAATTTGTGAAATAATAATTTATTGCTACAAGATATTTGAAATAGTAAATTATTTATTGCAATGACAAACATGGCTGGATTTGAGTAGAAAGAATGATAAGTCGCTTGTATATATTCACCGTACTTCACCACTTCTTGGTGGAGATTCTCTTCGAGTGGGTCAAGAAGGTCCTTCCAATCATTGCTACCATGATATTCCTTCCATTTACTACCAAGATAGTTCTTTGGAGAGTATCAACTATATTTGACAAGAGTCTTTGAAGCCTGTTCAGATGCCTTGGTGACATTTCTTCTACGGCTTTCATTTTTTGCCAAAGTCTAGCCAAGTTAAACCTTGCAACGAATATATTATTACAATAATCTAATACTAATTATTTTACAATCTATTTCAATGAAAAATATGAAACAATTATTTATTACAAGGAAGACTTCGTTGCAATAACTTGACTTAAATTATTTTTGTCAATTATTTGCAATCTCTTGCAATAAAATTTGTGAAATAATAACTTATTGCTACAAGATATTTGAAATAGTAAATTATTTATTGCAACAAGAAATATATTATTATATCAAAATTGTCATTAAAACTGTGCTTAAAACATAGGATTGTAGGTAAATAGCCCAAAAAATTTAGAAGGTGTCAGATAATCAGATGTAATAATTGTCATTAAACTGTGTCTATATATCTATACACATGACCAATGCTTGAGCCTCTAGGTTCTAGATATAAGTCCAAACAAAGTTGTAGTATATATTTGGTGTGCGTTTGGCATGGGCTTAAAAAGCTAGATTTTTGTATTGTTAGCTTATTTTTGCTACTACTCATGTCTCATTATACTTTTTAGTATTATTCATGGGTTCCATTGTACTGTTTTAGTTACCTTTTAGTTTTATTTACAATATTTTCAATACAAAGTTTTTAGTTTCAGCTAAATAAGCTGTTTTTAAACATACACTTGGACTGCCTGGAACCTAACTATAGCTCATTATTTAACCTGCTTTCTTGGATATCATGTTGTCCAAGAAAAGGCAATACCGATAACAGATATTCGGGCTTGCTCAAAGTCATATTATATGCTGGTTAGACGTTGGTATCAAAGTAGACTGGGCCTATGTTACCAACTTTGGTTGGGTGTGATTGTCAACCAGACACCAGACCAACACACACAAAGGCCTTTTTTGGGCCCCCTAACTTATAAAGGGTCAAGGATGGACCAGTCCTGGTCAGACTCAGACCTCACCTAGACGTGATTATATAAGACCATATAACTATATAAGTCCATACCCTTTGAGGAATCAATGAACAGACCCCTTTTTTTTGTTCATGAAAGGTATAATAATAAGCAGTGGTCTCATTATATTTTAAAAAGGCTAGTTAAAGAAATGATCACTTGATATCCATGCGATTAGTTCGTGAATCATTTTTGGTACACAGTTCATACTTTAGCTATCTATATTTGCTTGCCTTGCTGGGCTTTCATAGTGTTACTTTAGCTACTTTCTCCTCATTAACAGCAAATAGTATTAGCTATACCTAATACTGCTTTCGAAATCCACAGCATGAGCATCAATGATCAAACACAGCATTATTATTGCTGGCTTGCACATTGAAGTACAATTAGAGGTTACATGAATTACAAAGTAGTAGTTAAATAATTCATACCAAAATCTATGTGTTGCTTTCAAACCAAGTAGATGCAAAGTTTCCATTGAGCCCTCATTGCCCAGGTTGCAATAATAAATTTTTCCTGCAAGACCTTTTTTTGCATTCAGCAATGCATTGAGGAAGAGTGCAAGGTTTTAGTTGAATTCCAAATGCGCACTCCACTGGGTCAAGAGTCCAGACCCAAAACCAAGAATCCCAGAACCACGGCCACCAACACTATAGGCCTATAGGCATAGCCTACTTCTTCATTGCTTTCATTTCCAATTGAAAAGCATCACTTTTTGGCCCTGAACCCCACTTTCTTCTCCTATTTTAGCAGCAGATTTTGAAAAAGGAACTGCCTTCTAAGCATTTATAGAAAGACCAACAGACTAGAATGATGTCACATAAAGACTAATAAGTATATAAAATATTTAAAGGTTATATGAAAACCACACCATGGGTTATAAAAAATCACCTATTCCCTCTTGCAATTTTTCTTAAAAATGAAAAACATATTTTAAGTTTCACTCATCGATACTACTAAGGAAAAGTTCTGGCTTTGTCACTGCATGTAATGATCATAATCATTTAGCTAAACAATCAAAGTGGACCTATTTGGTTATTCCATTACTTGTGTTAGTGTTTTATGCTTACAGGTTACAGCTGCATCCACCAAAAATGGCTCTAGATTACACTTTTTCTCCAAGAGTAGTGGACATGAACCAACAAGAGGTTTTCCTTATGTTATAACTCTGCACTTTTTTTTGTTTTTGTTTTCCAAGTGTAGATATTTGAAAAATTTGGGCTTTCAAAATACTAATCAGGTTTACATTGGAATGTTGATCTACCACAATTTCTTAAATGATGTTGACCATCACAAAATAATTCTCCTCCCCTAGCCTATTCTCTTACTTATCAAAAAAAAAAAAAAAAAAAAAAAAAAATCCAATTAAGAACTAAACAACAACAAGCCCACTTTGTCTTATGCCACTTATAGAGCCCAATATTCACTTCTGGTCCAACTCAAGCCTCTATTGGCCTAGTAGTTCAGGCCACAAAAGGGCCGGATCAAATCGGATCCGGATCCGGGTACGTGTTCAAACCAATCACTTTCCCTTCCCTCCCAAAACTTCAAAATAAAAATACCAAAGTGGAGGGAAAAGAAAAGAAAACCCCAAACCCCCAAAATGTCTAGAAGACGCCTCAGACTAATATGTTCCTCCGACGAAGAAGAAGAAGAAAACCAAATTCCTCAACAACCCGAAACCGAAAATCCGAACCCGAACCCGAATCTTGTTCCGGATCCATATCCATCCGAACCGCTTGAAATCTCCGACGACGGTGTAGAAGAAGAAGAAGAAGAATTCATCGACGTCTCCGATAACTTCACTCCTCCCGATCCGGATCCAAATCCGAATCCCGATCACCACTCCGCACAACAAACTCCGGCGACGAATTCCGCCGGCGAAGGCTCGGGTTTCCGGGAGGCTGATGTTTCCGACAACTCGGCGCAACCAAATCTGGCCGCCGGAGGAGGAGAACACGACAGCTCGGGCTCTGGTTCTCCGATCGGAGATTTTCTCGGGAGGCTAGGGCTGAGGCTGAAGAATGAGTCGCTCGAGGCTTGCTTGGACGCGCTTCGAAGCTCCGTGCCGGGCTTCGCGAGCCTCGGCGTCGACGCGAAGGCCAAGCTTTGCTTCGAGCGGTTCTTGGTTTCCGACATGAATCAATGCGGGAGCGGCGCGCTCCCTCGCAACGTGGATTCCATGCACCTCGTCGATCTTGCTGGTCCGTTCGTCTTGCAGGTCCGATTTTGATTTGAATCTCTGCAAATTTTTTTTTTTTTGGTTTTCAATTATTGTGGCTTAGGTGTTTGATTGTAGTTCTGTTTGGAAAATGGTTAATATTTACTTTATCAATATTAAGATGAAATTAAAGGAAATTAAATTTTATTTGTTAGTTAATTAATGGTAATCACGATTATATAGTTTACAATAAGTTTAGAGACACAAGTATGAAACATGGACATTGACACTGGCACTAACTTGACACGTGACACGACGATACGTCAATTCTTGAAAAATTAGGATAGTCATGGTGTGGGGTAACCAGAAAATCTAGGAGGACAATCTTTTTATGCCACAACTCTAACGTGGCAGATTGCAAGTGGTGGGTCAATGTGAAAGTGATAGGTAGTCTGCTAGATATAATAGTTGTGGAAAAGAGTGTGTTAAAGGTTGTGGTTATAGAATTACTCGGGGATGATATTCTTTTTTAGTAAAAAGACGTGCGTGCAGGACACGCACATGCCAGTGGCTGTGCTCAGGATGCAACATTTTAACAATGGCTAACATGACCTATTGTGATTGACACATAATAAACATGGTGTTAGTAATAAATACAATAACACAACAGGTCATGTCAACAGTATTGAAAAATGTTGTGTCCATAGTGTTACTCCAATCATTTATTTGTAAACTAATTCTAAGTTGGTTTTTTGAATTGAAAGTTTTTTTTTTCTTCATGTAGGAGTTTTATTTTGTGCGTGTTTGATTGCAGTTTTGATTAAAATGATAACCACTTTATGATTATTAGGGAAATTAAGAAAATTAAAACTTTTATGTTAGTTTAATGATTAGTAATTATGATTGAATAATTTATTTGTAAACAAATTCTCTCTCTCATGTTGGGTTTTTATATTATAGATTGATGAGATAGTTAATATCAGTTGTCCTCTCAAGGGAAGGTATGAAAAAGCGCCTCCTGGGATCAAGAGGTGTCTCAAGTTATCGATGACCGATGGTGTTCAACGTGTTTTTGGAATGGAATACAGGCCTATTCAAGCGCTTGAATCTTTGGCTCCTGCTGGATTGAAGGTCTTTTTTGGTACTTATTAGTTATCACCTGTGTATATGGTTTTTTTTTGTTCTGGCTGAATAATGGGTGTATTTCCAAGATTGAATCTGATATATTTGAGGAGTTATCTGCTTATAAATCATATTTAGACATAGGCATGATGCTCTTGCATAGCTATGCTTACAATTGAATATGAATTGTGTACGAGACAAGCAATATGTAAAAGTCACTTGAAGAAATCTAAAATAAATTCCATGAAGCAAATGCATATACAATTGAATGGTGTTACAGAGATGTTCAAGTGGTTGCCTCAAGACATTATGCATTATGACATGGATTTTTGTGACAAATATTGTCTATCATGCATATATGTTGGTGTTTTGGCACGAAGCCACAAAAGGATAGCTTTTGATACATTGGAATGAAATTCATCTGACTTAGATGTGGTCCTATGCCTTTGTGCATTATTAGTTAAACTAGAAAATTATGCAAATGCTTTAGAATATTGTATGAGCTGTGGGATTAGTGACATATAGTGTATTGGTCAAGTTGTGTCAGAGATCAGCTGTTGCCATCTGCTTGTGATTCACTATCTGAATTTGCTCTTACTTGTCGCTTGTTTGTTGTTTGATCATTTCCACATGCCAGGTAAAATTAAAGAGATACATCTAGTATATCTTCTTTGCTTCTTAACAGTTAGTCATGTTCTGACATACTGGTATTAATAAGTGGTCCATTTGAAAAAATATAACTCCTTTTAAAGCATGTCGCATTAGCCGAATGACAGATCATCCTTTTGACTTGCAGGTTGCCATCTGTAATGTACATATACGTCATGGGCTTCTAATGCTGGTCCCTGAAGCTTTTGAAGTTCTGGGGGGATTGGTTGAGGAGTTGGAGGCAGCACGCCTGCGACTTGTTGACGAAATAAATAAGCCACCCAGGGGAAGAAGGTATATGTTGAGCACCAAGGATGTAATGATCTCTGTGAAAGTTACAATTTATTATAAGGTTTTTTAAATGACATTTTGTCCTGTTTTTTTTTTATTTTGAAATGAATGACAGTGCCTTTAAGTGCACTTGATTATATTGCATTCTTTGCTATTAACATCTTTAGCTTATTCTTCTATATATGCATATTTTATCTTTAGCTTATTCTGTTATAGATGGAAACTATAGTTTCTGTGACTAAATGCTGCACTAGCCTTAGTGCAACTTTGCTTTTAATCCTCTACTTTTGATTGCATATATGCAACTCCCTATAGTGAGTAAATGTTAGGAAGGTGATTTTGGTCCATGAAAAGGACCTGAGGTTCATGCAAGAGGGGAAGTAGGTTGTCATTAAATTAATTGTTGAAAGGAAATGATTTCCAAATAGAATGTATATTAAATTATGTCAAGAGAGTTATGCTTTTGGAACTTTTGTGAAATATCATTTGTGCTGGATGATAAATCAATAATCTGTAGTGGTTGAATTCTATTTTAGTTGTTCATACTGGTCTTGTATGTGATGTAATTCTTGACCTTTAAAAGGTCAGTTTAAACGGAGCTGTTTACACCTTTTATGCAGTTTCTTCATTTACTCTCTTTCCTTCAGTTTAACTATTCTTATGCAGAACAAGGTCAGGAGTCGTCCCTCCTTTAGCAACTAGAGCAACCCTTGCTGCATGGCCATCAAATGGTGTTAGTGCTGCCGTGCACAACAATAGTTCCACATTGCAAGATGCAACTCCCTTTCGAGCAAATAACCAAGGTAACTCACTTTTTTTTCCTCTGGGAAGAAAGGAGAGAAAAGGGGGGTGGGTGGGTCCCTTTAACTTGATAATGAACAGTTTTGACTTTCATATACACATTATACTTTTTTGATAACAACACTTAAGTTGCATGGTAGTGCTGCTATATTTGTGGTATACATGTGCCAACTAGGGTGGATGTCGAGATTAAGTAAAACCTCATATATATATATATATATTTTACAACATTTTTACAAACTATTGATGTGACAAATTCTTACTAGTTCTAATCAGAACCCACTACTAACATCACACTTTTATTTACTAATAGTTATTTGAAAAATGCTAGAGCTACATCAGCATTTTGTAAAAATATTGTAAAATAGTTTGTGTTTGTAATATTACTCTTATATATATATATATTGGAATTTCATTGTACCATTGATATAATGTGGTATGCAATAGAGTTCTCTTAGATTAACAAGCTATTCCAATTGCCTTTTCTTTCCTTGTCTTAATTCCTCACCCATCTCCCCTCCGTAAATGTATCACAAGTAAAAGATTTAGTCTGTGAAGAAGGATGTCAAGGAGAGCTGTGGTAGTTAACCTGATTTAAAAGTTTGAAATGAAATTTTTATTTTTGTAAGAATGCTGAGACATGATTTAGCCATTTTCCCTGCTGGCAATTTTCATTTTTAAGACATATAAGCTAGAAGGTGTATTCCAGTGCATTACTCACATGCGTGTATTGTATAATTAGTCATCAAATGAGTAATCAATATATGCTGGAATGTTAATGAACATAGAAGAAATTTGGGAATATGCTGGGAATACTAGGTGTCAAATCAGGAATTGGTACATGCTTGTATGTCATTAATATTTTTTGCCTGAATTTGGGTTCTGTAGGTGCTACTTCGGTTCTGTCGGGCACTAACACCAGCCAAAGGACGACAGAAGAATTTACAGATCCTGCTACTGTAGAAAATGCTGTTCCTAACACATCATCTTCTGTTATTTCTGGTTTAGAGGAGATGCATATAGATACTTTCCCCTTTAGCCGGGAAAATGCTGTTCCTAATCCATCCTCTCATACTGTTTCTACTGTTTCGGAGGTTGAGGATGTTCATATGGTTGATGAGGCAGACCACCCTGTCATTCTATCTGGTGACCGGGAAATCCCATTTACTTACTTAGCTAGTTTGTCAGCCAAGCTGGTAGCAGTAATGGAGAAATCACCTTCTGTTCAGGGAAAAATTAAGGTATATATTCTGTTTTCTTTATCAATTAGATAATATGGCCACTATAATTTGTTTCTTTCAATTGAAAGTGCCTTGAGTCTTCGAAACATATTATGAGTTAGATTGAGATCAGCTCCACTTGAGTTGGTTCAGTTCATCCTGCCAATGCCTGGCCTTAATGATCTGCAGTTGGCTAGCAAATCAGATAGTCCATATATTATGAATGAAAAACCTCTGTAATATCTTAAATTCAAAGATCAAATATATATGTGCAAATCATTCCTTTTACGATTTCAATATTTTTTTTTAAAGTTTATTTTTAATTGATGTTCTATGAGATTATTTATCTAAATTAGTGACTAGTCTTTCCATGTTAGAGATGAACCAACTGTTTTTCAATGATCACATTATATATATGAATAATGTTAGAAATACAAACTATTTTATAAAATTTTTTACAAACTGCTGATGTGGTGAGTGATTATTAGTAAATGAAAAAGTGATATTAATGGTGGGCCTAGATGAAAACCAATAAAAGGTTGGCCACATCAGTAGTTTGTAAAAATGTTATAAAATAGTTTGTGACTGTAGCATTATTCTCTCTCTCTCTCTCTCTATATATATATATATATACCCTGCAAAGTGGGTGTTGAACTTTCCTTTTTTGTCTGTTTCAAATTGAACATCAAATTTCTAAAAATGTTAAAGCATTTAAATTTCCACTTTCTCACACTTGTTGCAACAATGTAGGAACCCTCTTTGAGAACATTATCCTAACATCTACGTATCAAAAGAACATGAGCATTATCCTAACATCATGTTTATTAGAAATGTCGATACTTGGGTTGATTAATCAATTGCAGGCAATATTTTTATTTTTAGAAATGTTGATACTTAGGTTCCTCTAGGCTCTAGTGTTGCGGACATATATGAACATCTTAAGAAACATGGTACAATGATACATCTTTATTTTATTCTTTATCTAGTTCTTTTCAACTCAATGTATCTATTGACCAACTTAGAGTGGCTGTTACTTGTGCAGTCTTCAATTTTAGATGGACACATACCCTTCAGACGTAAGATATGCTTATTTAATTGTAAATGGAATTTACATTTTAACTGTTTAAAGATGGAGGGATTCAATAAACATTACAATTTAATTCAATAGTGAATATATTAATTTTTTAATCGGTAAGTCTACCCACATATAGTGGATTTTGAACACATGACCTTAGCTTCCACCCCTTATTTATGGGATGGAGGAGGAGATATTTAAGCTAGAATTCTGGGGCATAATTATATTAATTTTAACTGAGATAGATTGTACTTGATGTCATACGTATAGGATACATTTCCAATTTTATAGTGAGGCATCTTGAGTTGCTTTTCGTCCTTATAATTATTGTGTCTTGTAGTAGTATTCACCTCTAATTATTCTACCACTTTACTAAATATATATTTCTGAAACGTGAATCCAAAATTTGTAGTGCTTTTTGACTGGCGTAAAGGGATTCCAGTATAAGCAGCGGACAACATATGAGCTCCGGGCATATGTTGATGATGGTAGCCTGATTACTGAGATCCTCATTCATCATGATGTGAGTATTTACTTTCTTCCCTTCATAATATGAGCTTGTAGGACTTTGGGTTATTGATCAATTTTTTATGCACTCTAGGTTGTACAGAAAGGAATAGGTTTTTCACCAGAGGAGGTCACTGCTGCTCTTTCTTCTCCGGACAAAAAAATAGTTAGTGACATGAAGGAGACGCTCAAGCAATTCCAGATGTTCTTAGCGAATTTTGAGGTATTATCTTTCACCCTCTCCCCCCCAACCTCTTCTTCTTTCTGTTTGACTGAAAGATCAATAGGCCTACTTTATAGATTAAATGCTTCTGTAAATGTTATTATAGTTTTTTGAGCTGTGAGAGAGTGTATAAGATTAGTTCATCTATCAATCTCTTCAATTGGGAATGTTTTGTTTCAGGGCACAATGCTTATAGAGATGAGTACAACCTCTCCGCAACCGATTGCTCTTGAGATGAATGAGGGCTGTACTGAATCTGATGCGTGGTTGCTTCTGAGAAGGCTAAATTCTACTGTTCCTGCTCAGACACCACACCATTCTTCTTTAGATCCCATTGATGTATCCCCTTGAGTGGCTCTCAGTTTGCCAGTCTTTAGGAAGAACATTGGCTCACAAAATTGACAAGGCTGGCGATCATCCTATGTCCATCTTGGGTGCAGGAGGACTCTTCTTTGATTACGACATTCCATATTCATGGATCACAGAACCTGTGTGGCAAGCCAAGTTGGGAGGCCATGATAACTTAAATTGATGTGGCAATTTTTAAAGCATTGCCTGCTTATTGGTCTGGAGGTTGGGCTGTTTCATCGGATGTATAAGCTATGGCAGGGGAAACTGATTTTACACTTCACGATCCTTTAATTTGCTGTGTAACTGGATTACGCTGTTTGGTCAAGGAAGAAACATTGTAGTCTGATGAAGTCCTCTTTGTTTAAGGAAAATCCGCTGCCAGTTGGAGTCTGCCACATAAAGTAGGCGATGCTTAAGAAGAAAATGCAAAGCCAATGAGCTATCTGGAAGAAGACCAGGCCTGAGAAGTGAGAACGCTGAGAAGAGCTGGAAACTTGTTTTACATTTGAATGACTTGTACCAGCTAAGTTTTGCTAAATTGCTTAGTCAATTGTTAACATGGTATTTATTCTGTCTTAAAAAAAAAAAAAAAATTCTGAGTAGAGTATAAATTGCGGAATCAATTGTCCATTCACATTCTTTGTATGCAATTGCAAGGTCATGCCCCCACCTTCTCTTTTAGATCATGAAATAGTGTAGCAAAATGTAGTTTTTTTGTTTTGTTTGGTTGATGAACCTGGTGGACAATCAGCTTTAAAAAGTACATACGAATTGATCCGTTACATCAGAACTTTTCCAATATGATATTTTTATTATCTTATATGGTATTTTGCATTAAAAAACGTAATTTAATAAAAAGATATCATAATCGGTTGACTAATATGAATATACACAAAAATATTAAAAAAAATGTACACCACCATTCTATAGAACATGTTAGAATTGTAGCCTTTTTTTTTCCTTTCCAAATATAAGTGTAATGTCAATATTGTTGAATCTTAAATTTCAATGGAGTCTTGTGAATATTCATCATTTTTGTTGCTTTTTAAGGGCTTATATCTCTAATTTCAAATGCCTATTTTGTTTATATTTTTTTAGCCAAAAATTAAAGAATTTGGTCCACTTTGGACCAAACTCTTGATTTGTGTGTCTAGTATTGCTCATGAAACATTCTCACCAATTAAAAGCAACTAGAATGAGCAGAGAATTGATTTCACGCTTAACACTGCCCAAAGTGGCCAACTGTTTCATCTAGAAAACGCTTACAATCTTCTACGCTTGAGACATCTGCAGGGATCACAGTAACTTAAGGGGAGCCGAGCTTGTAAGCCTTGAGGGAAACTTCTCGGAGATGGTTCTCTCGTCTTGCTATGAGGGCTAGGCAAGCTTCTCTCTTAGCATACTCGTGCAACTGCAGGGTGCTTCAAAACCACAACAATTAATTGAAAAAAAAAAAAAATAGCAAGGAGAAGATGTAAAGTAATTAAACACATAGTTTTTATTTGATGAAAAACAATTTGTCCTAAAAGGGCAAAACTTCCATTAAGAAAGTAAACATTTAATCATTTAACCATTGAGTGGCTTAAGATGGTTCAAACCTCGCCCGTGCCAGAGGACGCCCCAGTGATGAGTATTACTTTTCCAGCCACATTTTCAATGAATATGGATTTTATGTTGGATAGGAGACGTTTGAAGAAAATATATATGTTGGTGGAATGAAGACTAACATGGTTAGGACTTTGGGAGAGACTGTAATGTACATGATTTGGTGAATGAAATCCATGACTTCTCTTCACAGGCGCAGAGATAAGTGTTTGAAGTGTGTAGGATTTACGTTATGATGGAAGGAAGTGAAAGGCTAGTGGTTTGTAACTTAAGGGCATGAGTTGCAGAGGATATATACAAGCAGGTAGGCTGTCTGGTACAGCTTTTTAGACGAGAAAAAAGGGTTTTAAGCAATCTGTCAAAAACCTTTCTCTCTGTCACTGTTCAGGGCTGCATGTTGTTAGTATTATTTCTCCTCCACTTGGCCTAGATGATGTTGGTCCCCATGAAAGTAAATCTGGAACATCACTGAGTTTCTTTGATTATCCCATAAACGGAGATGGTTGCGTTGTCTAAACCATCCATTGGTTTTGTTAAATTTTACTCTAATTTAACATCTCAAAATAATTGATATAATTCATTGGTTAGTTATAAACTTGTATATTTGGTTTTTTATCTGAAAATTAACTTTCAGTTGATGACATCTAGAGTCTTGTAGCTCAACTGACATCTCTTGGTGTTTTCAACAAAAATTTTCGGGTTCAAATCCCCAAACTTTTGATTTAAAAAAAAAAAAAAAAATCAGTTGATAACTTCGATTATCAATTTGCATATGGTTTTATAAAAATGTAGTAGGAAAAAAGAAAAAGGAAAAAAAAAACAAGTTATTTGCTTCATAAACAGATATTGATATAATTTATCAAGGTGACAATTTAATTCAACTCTAAAGGTATAATATCTAAATTGAAGCGAGACCCATTAGCTCTGCTTGGCTTCATGATTTTTATATGCCTTCATGCGTGGAGATTAAATTGAAGCTGTGTTGAAGAATTTATTGGCTTAAACACCAGATGTTGCAGCTAGGAGTCTTTTGAAGTCTGGCGCCTCTTGATAAACGTCAAGTGTAAGCACCATTCCAATACTTCAGGACACATGATTTTCATCCAAAACATCACCTTCATCCAAGATGGCTCAGTCAAGTACATATCTCCCCTGCAAGCACTGGCCACAATTGCCTTGGCACACCCTTCTGTTGACTTAACTAGGATCCAGGTTGCTTTAGCCTATCCAGAAATCACATTCAGGAAATGAAAGTTCCCTCTTTGTTTAAAAAATAATAGTGGAAGTGTACATAATGACTTAAGTTGGAAGTAGAAATCACATATAACAGGAGTGGTATTAGACATATATAAAAATTTTACTGCATAAGGCTTACAAATTGATGTCATTAAACCATGTCAGTAAAAAAAAAGACACAAAAAAGTTAATTAGTAGTTAGTACAGTTATTGTCTGGCTTAAGCGATCATTTTCACATTATAAAGGGACTTTACCATACCATTACTCAATGCTATTAAAATATCTTACCCTCTTGGTATCTAGTGGCTTAAGACACTTCATTGCCTCTAATATAAATGCAAGTTTTTAAACTTGATTTAAGATCATAGGTTGGTGAAGGAGGCTTTCAGCTTTCATTTAATTCACAATATACCTTTGATAATTTTGTGGCTTCTGACATTTCTGACTTAATCAATCCAGGAGTCACAATTGTTATTCCAATATCCGAACCAAGTTCAGCCCTCAATGTCTCAAAAAAGGATATCAGGGCTGCCTTGCTTGCCTGTAGCCATCACAGATTTACAAATGAATCAATTAAAAAAAAAAGTGGGAGTAGGGCATTCCAATTAAGAAGGTTTCTTACATTGTAGAAACTCAATCTTGGCATAGCCAACCATGCTACAGTCGAAGCAAGTACAACAATCTTTCCCTTTCTTTTTCTCAAGTGTGGAACTGCATTGTGGGTGCTATATATTGAACCCCAGAAATTTATGTCCTAGAAAAATATAAAGTGGGATTCTGTTAATGCAAGAAAGCAAGTTGAAAAATCAAATAAAAATTTATAGGGGGTTAATTCTTGTAGAACCGCAGCTTAGCATCAAGTTCCTAATAGATACGATCGTTTTAGTGTTTTACTAATCTAATGTGCAAGAAAATTTTTGAACTCTAGGGTGTAAAGAATTTGTTGCAAAGTTTTTGAGTATTTGGATGTAAGTAGCCAGTAGGATTTGAACCAAAAAGCCTATTTCATAATGAAAGACATATTATAAGTTACTATACTAGGCCAAAACATGCATTTGGTGTTGAAATGTGTAAATTTATTTAAGGGAAAGATAATAGAAGACATGATCAAAAACATATTATAACATGACAATATGCCATATTTTGGAGTCTCTCCAACAGGTAGCATTTTCTTATAAATATTTTGATTAAAAAAAAAAAACTTAAAATATGGTTTTATATATAGAATATTATGGCATTCTATATTAAAAAAAAAAAAAAAATAATCATGTGAATTCTTTTGTTTACATTTCCTCTTTCAACATTATTTGATTTTCCTCTTTCTATTTAGCAAATATATATATATATATATATTTTGGAATTTCAAGTGCAATTAGTAGCACCACCTTGTTACAAAAGTGAGACAGAAATGCAACCATGTTGGTTTCGATTTTTACCATAATTGAAGCATAATCAGAGAATTGGATGGAATCTTCAAATAATTCAATGCGTGTTACTCCAGCATTGTTCACCAAATGATCTACTGTTGAACAAAAACCACCAACCATAACACTGACATCTCAAAATATTTCCACAAAAAAAATCCTTAGAGAAAATGAAAACTTATCACACATTCACTTACATTGTCCAAAGTGGTTCACTGTCTCATCAACAAAACGCTTGCAATCTTCAGCCTTGGAAACATCTGCAGGTACCACAATAACCTCTGGGGATCCTAGTTGTCGGGCTCTATTTGCAACTTCTTGAAGACGGTCCTCTCTTCTTGCAATAAGGGCTAAACAAGCTCGTCTCCTAGCATACTCATATGCAACATGCTACAAACTCATACATTGAAATTTATATTAAAAGCCTTGTAAGTTGTAACTCAGTAATATTGACCGATTCTTCTAATAGAGAGAATCGAAACCCCAATTCTCTACTTTTTGAAAAAGAATATCATGTATACGGTATATGTAACCACCCTCTCGCATAGAGGTAGACTCCACAAGTGTAGATCCAATCTTATGTGAAGATTGGCTACATATATGATATACATGATATACCCTCTCTTACTTTTTGCAAATTTTTTTTTCAAAAGACTTACAAATTGGTGTGACAATGAACATAATTGGAATCATTTCAATAACTAATAAAGAAATAATGAATTGTAATTCAATTTGTAGTATCCTTATCATCATATTTTAAAAGTTGACACAAAAATTCGTAGGTGTATAATAAAATTTGTAATAATTGTACCATCACTCATCTACAAAAGATTAATAGTATGAGATTGATACAAACCTCACCAATTCCAGAAGATGCTCCAGTAATGAGTATGACTTTGCCCGCCACGTTTTCACTGTATTTGGATCTCTTTAGGAAATAAAGAAACTTGAAAAGGAGAAATGGGGCCCAAGTAATAGAGAACACAATGAGCATCAAGGGAGGCAGTGCAATGCCCAAGAACTTGTGCAGAAAATCCATAGCTTAATGGAGAGAGAGAGAGAGAGAGAGAGAAGACAAATCCTCTATGTTTTAGTTTTCATGCACTTCGTGCCGCAGGGTTTTAGGAGTCGTTAGATAGTAGGTTGGCACACATTTTGTGTGAGATGGAGTTTTGGTAGAAGGCTTCAAATGTTATTAGTTACTTTTAGTTTTGATTGTATGGCTAGTTTGTTTATTTTAATAACTAGTGGATATCCCACGCAATGCGCGGTGCATTTTAATAAATTTAGTAAAAAATTATTTATGATCTATTAATTTCATGAATACTATTATTGTTTGTCATAATTATTCTATGAAGTTTTCTAGTAAAACAAAATTCAAACTAAATAAATTGGGAAAAAATTCCTCTAATTCATGCAACCAACAAATGTCACCATATTACATTCCCATAGTCACCTACAAACTTGGTGGTTCTTAGATGTCTTTATTGTATGATTTATGCTTTATATATAGATTTTATAGTGTTAATTTCTACATTTCTTATGCCACTAAAGTCTCTATCTCCATCATATCAACACTTATAATTTTTATTTCAATGAAAGTAGTTTTTCTTTAGTTTCAAAATTGAAATGAGATAAAATTAAGGCCCATTAATATTTTAATTGAAGAAAAGTTTGATTTTCTAAGACCTTAATTATAATAGGGTGAAAATTGAAAGAGTAATATTTTAATCAATTAGCTATAAAAATTGCTAGAATTCCTTGATACAACAATAGAAACAATAATGCCATTTGACGCAATAATATCACAATTTAACCTTCAAATTTTAATTAAGCTAAAAGCAACCAAAATACCAAATATACTACAAATCCTTACCAAGTATATGCATCATACGGAAAACCCAAAATCTAAATTAGCACATAATATGAAAAAACCATCCTAACCACATTACAATGCTACATCAATAAAAATGAATGCATAAAATCTAAACAAAAAATTAAAGACGAACATAATATTTTGGAAGTTAACAAACTTCTCAGAAAGGGAACTAAAGATATTGTGAGAGAAATTATGGAAGTTTGATTTTTAAGTCTAAAGGAAATGAGGATTTATATTAGACAAACGTGGAGACAAATAATTATATTACTCAATGTTCATCGAATCTGACTCTTGCAATTCTACATTGAAGTTAGTCTTATGCATAAAATTGAAAAGTTTTCTGAACTCCTATTTTTCTCATGACTTTTTAGATCCATTCGTATCTATCCAAAGCATTTCAAATTATAAATGTATACAAATTCTTTTAATTTTATTAATGCATCGAAATAAATGCATATGTCATTACTTAATAATTTGATATAAATGCTAAATTTAGATGAGGTGGAATCCCAAATGGAAAAAAAGGTCATACAATGTGCCACTTGGCAGAACCTCACGCTCTCACACATGAGGTCTTTGTTTTTATATATATATTGATTGATTAGGAGATAACTTTGAAAAGGGAATATAACGTTACTTTGCATCTCATTGATTAATTATATATTTGGTCATGTATCTTTCACTTTAATTGGATGATTAATGTGAGTTTCATTTAACTCAATTGGTAAATCTCTTATTCTCGAATTAGTCACTTACACCAAAAATAGATTGTGCCTTAAACTGATGATAAGAAGGTGTATGTGGGGATTGGACCACAGATTTCTTATTTAACCATTGGAGCTATCATCAAGAGTGGACGTCATAGATTAAAACTCTCTCTTTCTCTCTCAAAAAAGAATCATTATAGAATAGATGTTATAGGTTACAATTCTATAGTATCTATATTTAAAAAAATTAGATGACTAATTAATGTTTGATACAAATATCTTAGGTGAAAAATCACTTACGTTCCCCCTAAAAAAAAAAAAAAATCACTTACGTTATGCATTGCAAGACTAGATATTGATATATACTATATCAAAGTAATATTAAATGCTAAATGAAAAGTCAATTGCCTTGTGTCTTAACTGACACTTCCTAATTCCTATTGTTTCCAATGTAGACATGACTAGATATTGATATAATATATCAAAGTAATACTAAATTCTGAATGAAAGATCAATAGACTTGTGGCTTAGTTGACACTTCCTAGTTTCAAGTGTTTCCAACTAAGGTATACAAGGTTTAAAATCCCCCATCCCAAATTTTAATTACTGAATTATTAAAAAATAATAATAATAAGTGAAGTGAAAGGTTAACAAATGCCCTAAGGACATTGATTTAGGAACTATTTTTAAAAATATTTTATAAGAAAAAAAAACTATTGATTTTTTGATAGTTTTTATAATACCCATAAAAGTGGTATTCAAATTTTCCTAAAATAGTTCATTAACAAATGCTATAAGGACATCCGTTAACGGATTCGTCATAAATGAAAGGAAATAGAAAAGAGATCAAGTAAGAAACCAATAGTGAAAGAATCTTTCCACAAATGGATTCATAGACTTAATAATAACAGATATAACCAACATTCCCTTGTCTTATAATGAATACAATATGAGTTGTCAGATACTTTCACTACTGAACAAGACTTGAAGCTTATCTTACTGCTTGAAACGATCTGTCGTAGCTCAACATCACTGCTTGATACGACTTGTAGTATAATGTTATTGCTTAACACTAAATAAGTTCAATCTAAATCAAAGGAGCTGCACTAGCTCTTCTTAGCTTGATGATCTTAATCTGCCTTGAGATATTAAGGATCAAATTTAAGCCTTGTTGAAGAATTTGTTGTGTT
>NW_027069534.1:1580264-1610959 GCF_002906115.3 Quercus suber
AGTTTGAAGGAAATTACAACAATCTTCCCTTTGCTTTTTTCTCAAGTGTGGAATTGCATAATGGGTGCTATATACTGAACCCCAGAAATTTATGTCCTAAAAAACATGAAGTAGCAATCTTTAAATGCAAGCAATAGAAAAAAAAGGGGAAATGGAGCTAATAATAGGTACATGCATGTATGCTAATCCCATGAATTCATGATCATAGACATATCATAGATTTATATATAGTACCATTTGTAATATCTCTAGCATCACTCATTTTTTGAGGAAAAATTTAAAATTGCTATCAATTTTACTACAAAAGATTTATAAATTAACGTGCTAATGAATAAATGTGATTGATGTCATTTGAACAGCACAATAAATAAATGTCTTTGCTTTAGTGATGGTGACACATAATATATTACTGGGTACCATAACGTTCCTTATATTACAATCTTGTTCCAAAAGTAGGACAGAAATGCAACCATGTTGTTTCGATTACCATAATTGAAGTAAATCGGAGAATTAGGACTTTTTCAAAAATCATTAGTGCACTCCAGAATTGTTCACCAAATGATCACTGTTGAACAAAAACCACAACCATAAACATCTTCCAAATTTTTTCCACAAAAAAATCAAAGGAAAATGAAAACACATATCAACACTTACATTGTCCAAAGTGGTTCACTGCTCTTCAACAAACGCTTACATCTTCACCTTGAAACATCTGCAGGTACCACAAAAACCTCGGGATCCTAGTTGCGGCTTTATTGCACTCTTGAAGACGGTCCTCTCTTCTTGCAAAAGGCTAAACAGCACCGTCTCCTAGCTACTCATAGCAACATGCTACAAACTCATACATAATCAACAGAATCAACAAATATGACATTAGTAAGCCATGCATAGATGTAAAATATTGAATCATAGAGTGTCATAAGTTATATAGTGTGTGATTAAATATAGAATAAATATTTTCTATTTTTGTTAAATAATTGAAAACATTAGTCTTATCTCATCTTGAGAGTACTTTGATCTGCAAGATCGTATAAATAGTCATAGGTTTACATCTTCAATCCTTACTCTTTTTTACTCACTCTTTAACATTATGGGACATTATAACATAAAGCGCAAGATCAAATAATTTTCTTTTTTTAGTAATGCTACAAGGATATAATATTTACTTATAAATATGAATACATTGTAAGTGGAGTTATATTACTTTCACTTAAGTCTACTGCTAATATTTTGTATATTACGCACTAATCATAAACAGATATCATGTCAACAGTTGTAAAAAATGTAATATTTTTAAACTTATAATTATTTTTATCATATATTCAAATGAATCAAAAAATAAGGGGTGGTCTTCAAGATCCTTACTTCTATTATTACCACAAAATAAGTATTTTAACCTTGAAATAGAAAAATAAGACATGAAAACTGCATAAAAAACACTCTCAATAAAGGGAGGGTTAGAGTAGAGACTCCCTCTCCCTTTCCACACTGTTTATAAAGATATATAAATGGTTTGGAATGGATACGCTCATACACACCTCGCCAATTCCTAAAGATGCTCCAGTGATGAGTGCTACTTTGTCTGCTACATTTTCCATGTATATGTATCTTTTCAAGGAAAAAAGAAACTTGAGAAGACCAAATGTTGGCATTAAGAGAAGAAACACAATGAATGTTAAGGGAGCGAGTACAATGTTCAAGAACTTGTGTAGCAAATCCATGATAGCTAACTTGCTACACAATGTCATTTATTTTAATTTGTAATTGTTCTTTCATTCAAGTACTTATATAAAAAGATGTACATGAGTCCAGCCAAGTTTTGAATTGCTCAGGTGGCTCAATATCAAACAATCAATATGAACTCAAAGTACCGGCATGGGTTCGAGCTTTCATTAAGATGTTGGCAAATTTGGCAACTAAAGCTTAAGCTGGGTCCGAAGTTGATCAATTATAAGCCAGTAATAATTGATGGACATGTAGGCTAGTGGGACCATAACTAATTCAATTGCTAACACGATTTAACACTTTACCAATAATATCCAAAGAATATTAAAAAAAATTTAGGTTTCATGTATGGATATAAGAGTATTACTAGTCAACATCTTCATTGACAAAGCTAATTGTTAGGAACTGACCATTAACTCGAAATTTAAGGCGTGGGGTACGTTACAATACGCCGAAGCAATTGGCAGATTTGGCTGGAATATGGTCATAAGCACAATTCCGTAATAGGAAAATGAACTTAGGGGGTGCATGGATTTTTCAAACCCAATTATATGATATATTTCGGAGGATAAAACTTAGTTATAATATCTTGTGTGCCAGTATATGAAATTCTTCTTTAATTAATTAATTAATTTATTTTTTTATAGAGTTTCAACTTATGATATCTGCTCTTAATAATAGCTCTTTATCATCAGATGGTTATTTTGGTATAGGTGAGAATTGAACCATAGATCTCTTATTCAACCATTTGAGACTTTATCAGTTGAGCTAATTAGAATCAACAAGTTCTTCTTTAATTGAATTCAAATACATGATTATTTTGAATTTAATTATTCTTGAAAAAAAAATACTACTATTGATATCTTTTTTTTAAAAGAAGTTACTGCATTACTTTAGTAATAAAATCAAATCAGTTGATTACATCTTAAGCAATAACTGTTTTAAAAAAACCTACAAAATCATCTACGAACTTCGCATGATAAGCAAACTTATGCGCTGGCTTATTGCCATCTCTTTTGATGTGTGATACGTTGACTTGATTATTGATGTCTTATTGTTATTATTATTATTCCGAGTAATCCATAGAAAAAATTCTATATGAGTTTATATTGAGTTAGGGAAGGTAAAAACAACCCATCCCTTTTGACCTTCTCTGCAACGTTTTATCCCACTCAAATTTTTCTACCTTGAAGATGTGATGGAGCAATGACGGGATTTACTTGTTTTGTCTGTTTTATCACACTCTAAATGTGTGTGTATAAATATTGTAAGGACCAGGAAAACTAGCGGTCCAGGCCCACTTAGAATAGTGACTAGATTAGTTCAACCGCGGCCCGAAACAATGAATTTGTAAGAGAGGGAAACAAGCAACAAGAGGGAGGCTCTGCCTGAGGATAAAAATAAGGAAGAAAAAGAAAATGTCAATAAATGGATGAGCTGATTTCTCAATACAAGCTCGCCCGAGGAGAGCACAATTAAACAAGAAATGTTTCTATTCACTCTCTTCTCTTAGTGCTCTTCTGGTTTCTTTTCTATCTCTTGATACTTGTGTGTCGATCCCTTTCTCTGTAAACCACTAAACCCTCTTTTTCTTATATACTCCTCCCTCCCTCACATCTTAACCTTCCATCTTTTCCTAACATATCTCCCCTTATGACACTTGTCTCTTTTCACATATGAAGAAGGTGGTAGAAGGAGTCTGCTTAATTGTAACTTATATTGTTCAGGTCACTTCCTCATCAATTCAGCTGATAAAACTGTTGCCCACTATTTAATGCGGAGGTAACAGGTTACTCCAAACTGGAAACTTGCCCTACGATCATTGATTCTCTTTCTTCAGATCCTTCTTCCCACTTGGAGCGCCTCAGAGTCCTTTGACTCACCCCTTCCTCTCCTCGGGTGACCTTCCTCCTCAGGCCCACGGCATTCCCACACCAAAACTGCAACCCTTCAACGTCATCATCGGTCCTTGGGCACCCACATATATTATCTAACATATATTTAAATTAATTATACATATAATTTAATATTTTCTATACATATTCTAGTTATAATATATATATTATATATTAATAATATTCTTATATAATATATATACATATATATATATATATATATATATTTTTTTTTTATACATATTCTATTATTATCTTCAAAATATTTTTTTGACTCCTTCTCTCTAAGTACTCTCATTGTCATCATTTTCGTTTATGTGTAATCTTTATCTCATCAATAATGTTGGCTTTATGCAAATATTCTGTCTTTTCTTTACTCTATTTTTTCTTTGTGAATCTGTCATTAACTTCTACCTTGTGAATTACTTAGTAATCCTCTAGGTGCCCTATCTTTTCACTATTTTCCCCACCTACCCCAGATGTACACCTCAAAAGGTATTTATTTCGCCTATCCGTCCATCCCCATGAAATTGACATGACCCATTAAAAATTAAGTTGATCATGGATTATCATGTGTAGAATTAGTTTTACTTGATGAGGCTTAGGCTTAATTAGAAACTCCGTTACTACTCTATGTCCGTACTTTATGAAATAATTAAATAAAACCTATGTGAAATAAGTGAGGAGTTATAAAATTTCTCCTTTTTTATGTTTCCTTATATCTTTTTTTTTTTTAGTTTATGTATTAGATTTTTTGGTTGTTTCAATTTGAAGATGTAAATTAGGGTCTTGCTGCAAAGGTGTGTGCGCATCCCTTATAGTTATGTATGCATACTCTTGTCTTGAGTATGCATACACAGCTATGGGTTTGAGATCTTCTATCGAAATCTACCATATAAAGTTCTTTAATCATCACTTCCTCTTTTAATACAAGGCTGAGATTATGCTGTATCATAAACCCATTAACATAACTATAAAATGATGTTTTCCGAAACAAACTTAAATTCTATAAATTTTTTTTTGAAGAAAAAACTTAAAACTCTGGTCCCCTCTCACCGCTCACATTGCAAATCTCCTTCACTTTGAATTGAAGGTACAATTTTCAGTCTCTAAAAGCAATTTCCACCAGAAAAAATTAGCCCAATTATTTCCTTTTCTTTGGACCAAATGATGAAGCAGAAAGGAAGGATTTACAAAATAGTAGAGCTTTGTCTCAAGCCCCGCCCTACACTTCCATTAACCAAATATATTCAATGCAACCGAAATACATACCACACGAATCCCTTCGTAAGGGTCCCCTGAGTTTTTATTTGCATCAAACATGAATACTAAATATGTTCAATCAGAATGAGCTCAATGAACTCTGCTCAGCTTGATGTACTAGGCTTATTTGGGTTGTTGCTAGCAGCTAGGAGTTCTTCTTTGTAGATTGTGGCCTATTGGCAAACATAGAGTGGGAACACCATTCCAATACTTCAGGGCACAAGACTTTGATCCAATACAACACCTTCATCCAAGATGGCTCAGTCAAGTACATGTCTCCACTGCAAGTACTGTCCAGAATCGCCTTGGCACACCCTTCTGCTGTCTCAGCCGGAACCCATGCAGCCTAACCAAAAATTAACATTCAAAAAGATATCCAAGTTACAACTTTCTCAACTGATAAAGAGTACAAAATGATCAGAAAAATTATTGTCAGGCCTAGGTGCTCCTATTCCAAATTTAATACAAATTGAAAGGTAAGGCTACCGTTCAGTGCTCTAGTACACTAGAGGACAACACATACATGACAATGAACACATTTGATCTGGATGCAAGCCAAGTCCTAATAGTAAAACAACACTATTCGACCAGCAGCCAATACTGCTTGTGGACAGGTACCACATGCATCAACTAACAGTCTAACACCATGCTGTGTGATTTGAACTTTAGTTGTTATTTGCAAACATTCATCTCATGGAGATTTTTTATTTTTATTTTTATTTTTAGAAGAAGTCCAACAATAAATGAATACATTAACAGAAAAATCAGTCTAATCATTGTTGATAAACTGATTATTTGTTTGCTAGCCATGCAACACTGCATGCATTTTTTTTCCCCTTTAGTTGACTATACGAATATGTTTCATTTAATTGACAATGTATTTCCTTGGTGTAGTGTAAAGTGGAACACATATTGATTGAGATGAGCCTACCTGTGGTAAAAATTTGCCTTGTGTCATTTCTGAATCAATCAATCCAGGAGTCACAATTGTTACTCCAATATCCGGACCAAATTCAATTCTCAATGTCTCAAAAAAAGATAGTAGGGCTGCCTTGCTTGCCTGTAGCCATCACAGATTTATGAGCAATTAATCAAGAAGAAAGAAAACGTGGCCATAAAGGATTGAAGGAGGTTTCTTACATTGTAGAAGCTCAATCTTGGATTAGCTAACCATGCTCCTGTTGAAGAAATTACAACAATCTTCCCTTTGTTTTTTCTCAAGTATGGAACTGCATAATGGGTACTATACACTGAACCCCAAAAATTTATATCCTAACAAATTGAAGTGGGAATCAATTAATGTAAGTGCGCAAGTTAAGACTTAAAGAATAAAACAAACTAGTAATACTAAAACTACAATGTTTTTCACAACTACAATATAACTTATTGTAATTTAAATAACATCACTTTTATCATGCACTAATCTTAAAAAGTTATGTTAATAGTTGTGAAAAATATTTTGTCACTAGTAAAAAAATATGATATTGACCGCAGCTTAACAAGAAGTTTTTTTTTTTTTTTTGAATATAACTTATTGTAATTTAAATAACATCACTTTTATCATTCACTAATCTTAAAAAGTTATGTTAATAGTTGTGAAAAATATTTTGTCATTAGTGAAAAAAAATGATACTGACCGCAGCTTAACAAGAAGTTTTTTTTTTTTTTTTTTTGGGAACAAAACAAAAAGTTCATTATAGGTACACGGTATTGCTAATTCCAAGAAAGCATGACCACAATCATATTATAACAAAAGGAAAAAAAAATAAAGCTACTACCATTTACTATTAGTATTAGACAATATGTCTATGAAACTTGTTATCAAGTTTATTAAATTAAAATTATCTCGTTGTTATAAATATTGGTATAATAGCCCTTTTTAAATCATGGCCGCTACCCATTCTTCTTCTGTATCTTATTCCACATTTCCACTATTATTAACTCTAATAACCCATCTTTTACCATACCTCACCAACTCTAAAAATAGATTACTCACCATTTGCCAAATAAGACAATTGTGACAAAAATTGTGTAAAAAAAAATGTGAAACTAGATTTATCTCGTACTTTCAAACAATTTTAGCCACAACTATCATTGTTCTCAAGTGACATTATCTTACAGACAATGGCTACCAGTCTACCACCATATCTTTTCTAATTTCAATTATACAATCAATGTCATGACAAGTTTGTTCCAAAAGTATTAGAACAGAGATGCAAATTTATTACCATAAGTGAAGCAAAATCAGAGAATTGGGTGACTTTTTCAAACGAGCGTGGTTTTGTCACTCCAGCATTGTTGACCAAATGATCCACTGTAGCAGAAAACCCGCCAACCATAACATATACATTTCCAAAATGTTTTCACAAAAAATACACAGGAAATTAAATATGAAAACTTTTTGTAGACGCTTACATTGTCCAAAGTGGTTCACTGCCTCTTCAATAAATCGCTTACAGTCTTCAACCTTGGAAACATCCGCAGCCACAGCAATAACCTCCGGGGATCCTATTTGACGGGCTTTATTTGCGACTGCCCGAAGACGGTCCTCTCTTCTTGCAACGAGGACTAAACGAGCACCTCTCTTTGCGTACTCATAAGCAACATGCTTCAAACACACAGACACAAGGTCAATAGACAATAGATATGACATTAATAGAATGATAGCCCGATTTCTTTCTTTTTGCGTGTGTGTGGAGAAAAAGGTAAGTAAAGACTGTAAAGTTTTATTGCTTAACAAAGTCTTTCTGGAATACAACCTTCAAATTAGAGGGTGGTTTTTCTACCCAAATATCTAAATTTGTAGCTAAAACTGCTCTTTTTGTGAGGGAGTGCGCTAGTTGATAGCCCAATTTCTAAGAGGCCCAATCTATACATAGCTCGTAGGGTACCTAAAGTGATTGTTAATACACATATACAATTTTTTTTCCTGAACCAAACTTGTGCTATTTAAGAAAAAATCGGTTCATTTACAACTCTATCTAGATAGGGCTTTCATCCACTCTACTTCTCATTAATTACTTAAATTTGAAGTAAAAATAAAAATATTATAAGCTTGAAATAAGACATGAAAAACACTTATTCTAGAAAGATAAATGGTGTGGGATGGATAAAAGACCTCGCCAATGCCTGAAGATGCTCCAGTGATAAGTGCAACTTTGCCAGCCACATTTTCCATGAATATGTATCTTTTCAAGGAAAAAAGAAACTTGAGAAGAAGAAATGGCGGCATAAAGAGAAGTAGCAAAATGGAGGTTAAGGGGAGGAGTATAATGTTCAAGAACTTGTGCAGCAAATCCATAGCTTTTAGTGAAATACTGAAATGAGAGAGAGAGAGAGAGAGAGAGAGAGAGAGACTGAAGCTTAAATGGATGAAGTAGTACTTGAACAGTGAACACGACTTGTGACCAAAGGCCCACCAATAATTGACCGATTTGCAGGCTGGTGGAATCATCATTTATTGAATCACTAACACATTTAATACTTTACCAACTTCCATCTGAAGAAGATGTATTCTCTTTAAGAAATTCAGGTTTAATATGTAAGACTCAACCCTCAACAGGCTTATAATTAGTGGTTGCGGCAAGTCATTAATTCGGTATTAAAGGCGTGGTGTTACTGTTACCCCACTTATACTCATGCACACTTCCAATTCATGTAAAAGACCAAAAATTATAGTAATAGATTATAGTCGGGGAAAATAGCTAAATACTACATTTTGGTAAAATTTGTGGCAAACTAGCACTGTTTTGGAAATATATACAATTTAACACTTTTTTAGTATTTGAGTTTCACAAAATCAAGTTCTAAATAGTACTCGAGTTAATTGAACTCGATTTCCTAGGTGAGTTGTAAGCGTCACACTGCTGACCTGGAATTTGAGAAATAAAAAAAACAATGTGGTGCTCGATATTGCAAAAATCGAGTACTTCTTTATAATACTCGAGCTTAACAAAGTCGAATACCTTGTTTTTCTTTTTTCTACCTTTTGTTTCATACAAAATTTTTACTTATTTCATCTTCATCGGCTTGTGATTGTTGTGTCCACCATGTTGGGTGCATCATAGTACCGTGGGTCCAGCCCACACTTGATAAAGCACCTCATTAAAGAGGTGGTTGGACAAGCCACAAAAGTTAGCCTATTTTCTTCTTAGGCAGTGACTTAGGTGTGTTGGACACGTTGAGGAGAAAAAGAAGAAAAGAAAAGGGGTTGATGCATTCCAACACGTATTTGGCCTATGGGAGAGCTGAAGGAAAAAGAAAGTGGCTAAAGCAAAGTCAAGGCAAGTGAGTTGTGTTTATTGTGATTTGATGTCAAGAGTGTGAAAGGAAGAAAAGAAGGAAAATATGAAGAAATCAAAGGGGAGGCCATTCGGCCAATGAGCAAGAAGTAAAGTCCCAGAGAAAGTGAAGACTAACTGCAATCTTGAAGAACTGTGTGAGTGAGTGAGCAAACAAAAGAGAAGAGAAAAATAGAGACAGTAAGAGAAAATTGTGAGAGATATATAGTGAAAGAGAGTAGTGAGTGAAAATAAAGAGTTTTTTTTTTTTGCTCAAGTTGTATCTCTAAGTGTTGTAATCTCTATTTAATATAGTGAAATTATTCGGAGTTTGTCCCGTAATTTTTCCCTTCAAAGAGAAAGGGTTTCCACATAAATCTTTGTTTTCTAGTGTGGTTGTGCTTCCAGTGTACTTGTTGAAATTTATTTATAGTTATATAGAATTTTTCTCAACACACCAAACTAAGGTGGGGCCGGGCCAGCCACGTGGATGACGTGTTAAAAAAAACTATATTATATGTTGCCGACACATATGTATACAACAAACAATTTTTCATGTCATGGCTTCTAACAATGATGAATTGAAAGGTCCAATCCATATGTGTCTTTGGTGATTTCTGATTATGAACATCAGATAAAATTACTAACTTTTATAATTTTTTTTTTTGTTTAAAATCATATCAAATTACCAACTCTTATCATTTTTTTGTGCAACACTTTTACAACAGTATACTTAATGAGACCTTTGCCATCTGGTCCTTTGTTTAGGAGTTATCCAGGGTAAGGGCCATTTTGCATCTTACTAACTTCCTAACATCTCATGGGCACTTTTAGTGAATAGTTACTGTTAGACTACTTTGTACTTAGCTAACTGCAACTCTAGTTACTTGCACATGAACTTTTTCAAGTCTAGACACTGTACTTAGTTTGGTGGGAACAATGATCACAAGCAGTTGAAGATGAAATAAGTAAAAGTTTTGTACGAAACAAAAAGTAGAGAAAGGAAAAAAGAAAATAAAAGAAAGTATTCGACTTTGTAAAGCTCGAGTATTATAAATAAGTACTCGATTTTCGTAATATCGAGTATCATATTACTTTTTTATTTACACAAATTCCAGGTCAGCAGTGCCACGCTAGCAACTCAACTAGGAACTGGAGTTCACTGAACTCGAGTACTATTTAGAACTTGATTTTGTGAAACTTGAGTACTAAAAAAGTGGTAGATTGCTAAATATTTCCAAAATAGTGCTAGTTTGTCACAAATTTTGACAAAACGTGGTATTTGGCTATTTTCGCCGATTATAGTTAATGATTCATCAGCTTCACACACAAATTAATTGAGGTTGTATGTATGTTTATATATATATATATATATATAATTTGACTTTATTTTTAAAAATTTATAAAATAAAATATTAAATGTATTTTGAGCACCGCACTTAGGGGTATTCATTAACAAAATCCATAAAATAATACCATATCATGCAAAATATAACAGAGGAAGAATTCTGTATGAGCGGTTCCCAAGGATTAATTACTTTTTTTTTTGAGAGAGTTTCAACCTATGGCGTCCGCTTCTGATGATAGCTCTTTATTATCAGACCAAAACACCAATCAGTTTTTGGTGTAGGCGGGGATTGAACCCCAGATCTCTTATACAACCATCAGAGACTGTACCAGTTGAGCTAATTAGAACTCACCAAGAATTAATTACTAACTTACGGTAAAGTTGTAGCCATAATAAAATTTATAATAGAATTAACTTAATTAAGTGTTGGGTGCAAGCTGGCACCAAGGTCCAGCCCACGTGGAAGTTCTTTAATGAGTTAAGCTACTCCTATTGTATTTAGGAGTTAGTGTGTTGAATAATTAATGCATGATAAGAATTCTAGTTGAAGTTGATTAAGGAATCTAAGGTTATGTTTGATAACAATTTTTGTTTTCTATTTTCAAAAACTTATTTTTGGGAGTACAAAGAAAAAAAAATTTCTTGTATTTTTTAAATCAAAAACATGTTTAGTTAGTTGAAATAAAAAAAAAAAAAAAGTTTTTTGAAGAAAAAACTAGGAAATACTAAAATATGTTGTTACTGATTATGAACATCAGATAAAATTACTAACTTTTATAATTTTTTTTTTTTGTTTAAAATCATATCAAATTACCAACTCTTATCATTTTTTTGTGCAACACTTTTACAACAGTATACTTAATGAGACCTTTGCCATCTGGTCCTTTGTTTAGGAGTTATCCAGGGTAAGGGCCATTTTGCATCTTACTAACTTCCTAACATCTCATGGGCACTTTTAGTGAATAGTTACTGTTAGACTACTTTGTACTTAGCTAACTGCAACTCTAGTTACTTGCACATGAACTTTTTCAAGTCTAGACACTGTACTTAGTTTGGTGGGAACAATGATCACAAGCAGTTGAAGATGAAATAAGTAAAAGTTTTGTACGAAACAAAAAGTAGAGAAAGGAAAAAAGAAAATAAAAGAAAGTATTCGACTTTGTAAAGCTCGAGTATTATAAATAAGTACTCGATTTTCGTAATATCGAGTATCATATTACTTTTTTATTTACACAAATTCCAGGTCAGCAGTGCCACGCTAGCAACTCAACTAGGAACTGGAGTTCACTGAACTCGAGTACTATTTAGAACTCGATTTTGTGAAACTTGAGTACTAAAAAAGTGGTAGATTGCTAAATATTTCCAAAATAGTGCTAGTTTGTCACAAATTTTGACAAAACGTGGTATTTGGCTATTTTCGCCGATTATAGTTAATGATTCATCAGCTTCACACACAAATTAATTGAGGTTGTATGTATGTTTATATATATATATATATATATATAATTTGACTTTATTTTTAAAAATTTATAAAATAAAATATTAAATGTATTTTGAGCACCGCACTTAGGGGTATTCATTAACAAAATCCATAAAATAATACCATATCATGCAAAATATAACAGAGGAAGAATTCTGTATGAGCGGTTCCCAAGGATTAATTACTTTTTTTTTTGAGAGAGTTTCAACCTATGGCGTCCGCTTCTGATGATAGCTCTTTATTATCAGACCAAAACACCAATCAGTTTTTGGTGTAGGCGGGGATTGAACCCCAGATCTCTTATACAACCATCAGAGACTGTACCAGTTGAGCTAATTAGAACTCACCAAGAATTAATTACTAACTTACGGTAAAGTTGTAGCCATAATAAAATTTATAATAGAATTAACTTAATTAAGTGTTGGGTGCAAGCTGGCACCAAGGTCCAGCCCACGTGGAAGTTCTTTAATGAGTTAAGCTACTCCTATTGTATTTAGGAGTTAGTGTGTTGAATAATTAATGCATGATAAGAATTCTAGTTGAAGTTGATTAAGGAATCTAAGGTTATGTTTGATAACAATTTTTGTTTTCTATTTTCAAAAACTTATTTTTGGGAGTACAAAGAAAAAAAAATTTCTTGTATTTTTTAAATCAAAAACATGTTTAGTTAGTTGAAATAAAAAAAAAAAAAAAGTTTTTTGAAGAAAAAACTAGGAAATACTAAAATATGTTGTTACTAGAATTTGAACTCTATACTAACTCATTAAATAAGACAGATTTATTAAATTTAATGCGTATTTTTATTGAATTTTGAAAATTAGAAATTGAAAACAGTCTTTTACATATTTTCAGTTTCCTTCACAAATTGAGTTTTGAAAATAATTTTTTGTTTTCTATCCATTTTGGATTGCCAAACAAGTTTTTTAGTCTCAAAAATAAAAAAAATTTTTTGGATACAGAAAATAAGGGGAAAAAGTAGTTACCAAATATATCCTAAATGTTCATAGGAAAAGAATTAGAGTTTATGTGCTAGTAGGAGTGTAAGGCAGCTGAAATTTCTTTTGTATATAAAAGGCATGGTTGTGCTAAAAAGAAGAATACACACAAGCTGAAAAAGAGTGCCGCATAGTGAAGAAAAGAGAAAAAGGTGCCGCATAAGAGGAAAAAAAAGGAGAGCAGCTAAGAGAAAGCCGCTTAGAGAAAGAAGATAGCCAAGAAAGAGAGCTGTATGTGAAGAAGAATATAAAAAGGAGAGAGTAAAGTGTTGCCGCCTTTGAGAAAGATAATTAGTGTGTGTGAGAGCAAAGAAAACAAGAAAGATTTTTTTCTTTACCTGTGAGACATACACAAGAAATATTTTAATTAATTTGATAAAGAGTGAATCAATTCGGAGTTTGTCCCGTGGTTTTTCCCTTCAAAGAGAAAAAGTTTTCCACGTAAATATTTGTATTCTTGTGTGTGATTGTTATTTTGGATTGCTAATAGTGTTGATAATATTATTTGGGACCCAACATTAAGCATATCAAAATATGATAAATGGCCAATAGAATTTGAACATTTGTATTGTGCCATCATCTTCCTTTCTTCTATAAAAAGAGAGGAAAACTTGTAATTAAAAAAAAAAAACTACCATATGTATAAATGAGTTGAGTAATAAAAGTACAAGTTTGTTCATATAAGTTCATATAATTTTATTTTGAGCACAAATTAAGTTTGAGTACTTCATAAAAAAAAATGTTTAAGCTTGGTTCATTTGCTTGTTGAATAAGCTTGAGTTTGTTCAAAAGGTACTTGATTAACTTATTCTTTTTCCATATAGTAAAATTGTGACTAAAATTTTTTAACCATTTACAAATTTATAAATTTTTACTATGAATAGACTATTTATATTGTCAATATACTGTAAATAATAATTTGAAATCATATGAATTTATTTAGAAACTTACATAATCCAATCTCAAATCTTTTTAAATATATTTAAAGACAAGTATACATAAAAATATTATATTATATATTGTTAAATTGAGTCTTATGTTTACGAACACATTATTTTATTTAAATTTAATTTGTTTGCTAAATAAGCGAGCATAAACAAAACTACAAGTGACTTTGAGTGTGTGTGTGTAAAGTTGTAAATGAACCTAAGTGTTCATAAACAGCTTGGGTTTTGCTCGATAAAAATCTCGTCCATGATTGTTTGTTTATAAATAAGTTAAATCTTTTTTTTTTTTTTTTTTTTTGAGAAAGATAAATAAGCTAAACTTGAGTTTTAGTTTTAGGCTTGTTTAAAAAACAAGCCGAGCCCAAGCAAAAAAATAATGATTCTTGAATAGGTTTGTGAACATTAGGAATTGATACAAAATACATTGAGCCTAAACTTGTTTATGGCCTGGGTAATAAGTTTGATATGAGCTTAACAAATAAGCTCATATCTTACTAGAACTTTAATTAAAGCTCATAAGCTTGATATTGAACTATATCTAGGTTTCACTTATGAATTAACCTAAATTTAAGTTTTTAGATATTTTTTGGGAGCTTGAATATTTTACTTTTGTTATCAAATTAAACACAAACATTCACTACTCAATAAAGCTTGGGCCGTTTATAGTGCATGTGTATCTATTTTTTGCAATTATTCTCTGCTCTTTCCTTATTCATTGTGAATCTGCCATTAAGATTTACCTAATGAACCACGTAGTATGATAAATGTTGTAGTAATCTTCCACCTCCCTTGTCCTTTTATTATTTTATTATTGATGTACAACTCTCAAATGTAGTAATTCAAACCATTGACCGTGGAAAAAAAAAACTTAGGTACTCTTGTGATCCGGGCTCTCACAAAGGATTTTGAAAGTTCAATATGGGTATGAAACACCCTTGGACGTTTAGACCCCCAGATACAAAATACCAATTTAAGCTTTATATCAAACAATTAATGTGCGGAATATGATAACAAGCTTATTACAGAATTGATAAAACAATTTAAGCCAAATATAAACACATCCACAACAGTAAATATAAGGCAAAGATAAAGGAAAGAGAGATGTAAACACACGGACAACACACGATGTGTTATCGAAGAGGAAACCGAAGTCCTCAGCGTAAAACCTCTCCGCTGCCCTCTAAGCGGTGATAAAATCCACTAAAGAATATAGTTGGGATACATGAACAGCAGAAGACTCTCCAAGCCTAATTTACCCAAGTACCTAAGCCCTCCAAGCTTCTTGCTCCAACGAGGTTACGCCGAACCTATTTCTTCTTTAGCTTGCCGGATTCCGCTACTTGACCATAGCATCAACCAATGTATATTAGTTCCTTCTCAAACTACTTCCCTAAGCACCAAATGGACTTTCTCACAGACGTGGGTGTGGTGAGATAAGGATTTGGTAAATAACCTCTCAAGGGTATGACAATGGAGAGGAAGAGAGTAGAGGAATTTGTAGAGTCTCTTTAGATGAAGATTGGGGATGAGGCAATCTTGTTTTTCTCTAGGGTTTTCTCTCACAAAATTCTCTCTGGAAGCTCTCCCAATATGATGGGTATAAGGGTGTATATATAGTAGGGTGAGAAGAGAATGCAAAACGTCAGTTTTTGCCAAACAGGGCAAGTTGGCGACTTGGTCTCGCGGCTTGTCCAAGTCGCGAGTTCAAGTCGCTACGTAACGGCCTGGCCAGTCTGAAACTTTTGTCCTGTAGCGTGACAGCTGACGCGACCCTTCAGCTTCCCAGTGTGCCTCTCACGTGCCAGCTTTTGGCGGCTTGCCAGTCGCGATCCACCCGCGAGTCCTAGCCGCGAACCTCTGTTTTTCTTGCACACTCTTGAGCTTTTCTTCACAACTTCTTACACACTACCCTTACAATTTTCCCACCTAAATATAGAGTTGCTAAGTGCTAAATTACAAGCAAATTGGTCACAGAATAAAGCCAATTAAATGGTTGATTAAATTCAACCTTACAGATTTATTCCGACTCCAAAAAAGAACAATCAGGTTTTAAGGCATTTAAAGTGAAAGGATGGTGGATCTTTTATTGTTATAATTGTGTGAACAACTATAATTGTCCAGAAGCAACAACTAATTGTGAAGAGGAGCCACATATCAACAATGATTAATGATAAATTTGGTTATGTATTTCAATATCTATTTTGAGGTGATGACTTTTATTTATCAGATTCGCATAAATTTTGATTAAATGTTTTAAGGTAATAATTGAAAAAAAAAGGACATATTAACTGGTACTTCATTTTAGCATGAAGTACTAGTTAATATGCTCTTGCCCAGGTATTTATTTAATATACCAAAGTGATATTTTAATTCTGAACCGAAAGTGATCAATTATCTCTTAATATATTACACTTTAGTTTTCATTTGCACCAAACAATTGATCAAACCCTTCCAATCTAGATCATAGAGAGCTCCATTATTAGTTCTTCTGAGTAGAATTTATTGGCTCAAAACTTTGATCTTTGACCTAGCGGTCCTTCTTTTGAGCGTGTAGCCATTTGACTAATACTGCGTGCAGACACCACTCTAATACTTCAGGACATAAGAGCCTCGTCAAAAATCCCCACCCCATCCAAGATGGCACAGTCAAGTACATGTCTCCTCTGCAAGTGCTGTCCACAATTGCCTTGGCACACCTTTCTGTTGATTCAACTGGCATCCAAGAAATTTTACCCTAACCAGATATATCACCATTCAGAAATGAAAATAAAAATTCCTCTTAATTTGTTTATGAGAGTCTGCAAAGGTTCTTTGTTTAGAAGAGTATAAATGACATTTAGGACACGTTTGGTACATTGAAGGGAGATTACTACAATATTTATTATACTAATTGGTTCATCAAGTAATTAAATCTTATGGCAGATTCACAATGAATTAGAATAGAGATGAGAATAATTTCAAAAAATAGATACACGTTGTAAATAGACCGAGCGTTATTGAGCAGTAAAAGCTTGTAAAAGATGATGTATAGAATATATTATAATGGAATAATAATAATAATTATTTATAAGTTTAATTGTTACATATGGAAAGCTTGTAAAAAATGATGTATAAGGAAAATTTATATTTTTGGAAATATATTAATTTTAAGACCAATTATATGCACTAAGGAATTATTATTACATCTTTCTTAAAGAGGAATAAGGGCATATTTGGTAGACTGTAATAGACACTGTAATGTAATAGTTATTCATATGGTTTAGCTATTTTTTAGTTTGGTTATGTTTTTATTACAAGAAATAGTCATTCCTTATGAATAACTGTTTTTCAAAATGAGGAATAACTATTCATCTTTAAAAAAGTTGTATTAGCTATTTCTTAATAAGTGCAATAGTTTCAAAACTTAATATATTTCTAAATAAACAAACTTTCCATATACATCTAACAATTATAAAAATTAAAAATAACATATATCTCTCTTAAATTTAAAAAATAACAATTTTTAAGGAGATATAATTGTATGAGTAAGATTTTTCCTAAAATAAATCTTATATTTTATTCTAATGTTATAACTCACAACTAAACTTATGAATAAGTTTAGTTATTAAAATTACAACACATTTTATTCATAGTAATAAAAATTACAATTCATGTCGTAATTCCCATTCAGTATACCAAACGTACCATAACTATTCTTCAATTTAAAGAATAGTTATTCCATTGTAATAACTAATTCACGTAATAATTATGCAACCAAATGACTGAATTGCTATTATACATGAATAGCTATTTCATTACATGAGTTATTACACCATACCAAACATACCCTTAGTAGTGGCAATTACATGATTAAGGTTTGTTTATAAGAGTATGCAAAAGTTATTAAGGAAAACTCTTAGGTACTCCCAGAAAATAATGAAATTGTTTTTTCTTCAATTCAATGAGTGAACTCCACTACGAATGTGAGAAGAGGGAGCACCATTCATTATACTCCAAGAGTACCTAAGAATTACTTATTTATTAGTATAAAAGTGATGTTAGAGATATTATAAATTTTGCTACATATAGCTTACAAAATAATATGTCATCAATTACGAAAAAACAATTCAAACATTCATTTTTTTGGGGAGGAAATTCAAACATTTATTTATCAGGTGGTTTTTTCTCAAAAAGAGAAAAAAGATAATTGAAGCCCATCAATGACATTTATTGCTACGTTAATTTATAAGTTTTATATAATAAAATTTGTAATAGCTTTAGTACTTTATGAAATGGAATTATCCTTGATATAATAGTACTATAGTTAACACGAAGTATAGGTGCTCATATTTGCATACTGCACGTTGTTGAGGTTACACACCAGCATCATGGTTGATGATGCCAAAAAATCGTTAGTAAGTCACACAATACTCATGATATCGAGACAATACCTGGGAAACAAAAACAAAGGAAACCCTAGCAGAGTACCGGTGTGGTATTGGTCAGAGACCCTCTGAAGGTTAAGTCAGAGAACTTTCACAACTCTAGAGTGCCAGAGCTGGGAAATATGCGTACCTTGGTTTGTGAGGATCTTGGGGTTTTTATAGTAGCATGGGGTTGATATTCTGAAAGTTCAAAAACGTGTAAAACACCTTTGAATGTTTGGACCCCCAATTACAAAATTACTAATTCAAGTTTTATTTCAAACAGTTAATGTGCGGAACATGATAACAAGCTTACAACAGAATTGATAAATAATCTAAGCCAAATATAAACACATCCACAGCAGTAAATATAAAACAAAGATAAATGAAGGAAATATACAAATACACGGACAACACATGATGTGTTATCGAAAAGGAAACCGAAGTCTTCGGCATAAAACCTCTCCGTCGCCCTCCAAGCAGTAAATAATCCACTAAAGAATGTAGTTGGGATACATGAATAGCAGAAGACCCTCCAAGCCTAATCTACCAAAGTATCTAAGCCCTTCAAGTTTCTTGCTCTAACGAGGTTACGCCGAACTTATTTCTTCTTTAGCTTCTTGGATTCCGCTACTATACCATAGCATCAACCAATGTATATTGGTTCTTTTCAAATTGCTTCCCTTAGCACCAAATGAACATTCTCACAAACGTGGGTGTGGTCAGATAAGGATTTGGTTAATGGCCTCTCAAGGATGTGACAATGGAGAGGAAGAGAGTGGAGGAATTTGAAGAGTCTCTAAGGTAAAGATTGGGGATGAGGCAATCTTGTTTTTCTCTAGATTTCTCTCACAAAAATTCTCTCTAGAAGCTCTCTTAAAATCGTGGGTATAAGGGTTTATATATAGTAGGGTGAGAAAGGAATACGAAAAGACAGTTTTTGCCAAACAGGGTAAATTGGCGGCTTGGTCTCGCGGCTTGTCTAAGTTGCGAGTTCAAGTCGCGCCGTAACGGCTTGGCCAACCTGGGACTTTTGTCCTGTAGTGCGACAGCTGGCGCGACCCTTCAGCTTCACTGTGTGCATCTCACGTGCTTGCATTTGGCGGCTTGTAGCCGCGAGCCACCCGCGAGTCCTAGTCGCGAAGCTCTGCTTCTTTGCACATACTTGAGCTTTTCTTCACATCTTCTCACACACTATCCTTACAATAATCCCACCTAAATACAGGATTACTAAGTGCTAAATTACAAGCAAATTGGCACGGAATAAAGCGAACAAGATGGTTGATAAATTTAAACCTCACATATTCGTTTCTTGGTTTAGAAGTTCTTTCCTTGTGGGAGAGATCTTCTTTAATTCGCATATCCTACAGGATCTTTTCCTTATAGGACTCTCTTAATTAGGGTTAAGTGTGAGGCACAAGATATTTCTTTATATGCTTATGTGTGGAGGCCAAGCCATGTCAACCTCGTCAAAGGCTCTCGTAACCTCTTTAGCTTCCCCTCGTCAGCTTCATATCCCATCAATATATTCTAGTCGTCCCATTCAGATGTTTGTTATCTTCAGGGTGCAGCAGTCAGCTTTGAGGTGGAACCATCGACTTTCACCTTGTTAGGCCGTGAACGTGCAAGCGAGGCTGACGGGTTCATTAGGACCTTCGCTTACACCTAACATGGATGACTTTATCAAAACCACAGAATTACCCCTATCAACGGTGAAACCTTAAAAATCTGTTTTCTAGGTTCAAAAATCTAAAAAGTAATATTTTCAAGGAAATCCCAAGAGAATATAGATCATATAAACTTATTTATATTTAATTATATTATTAAATAATTATTACTTATTTGTTTGGTCCGGATTAAATGGAACATAAACTAGATTGGTTAAGGATTTTCAAGTTTCATTTTAATCAATTCTCAAAACACCTTCTCTAAAAGCCTACCTGCTGTAAGAATGGGCCTCCCGTCATTTCTGAGCTAATTAGTCCAGGAGTCACAATAGTTATTCCAATATTTGGACCAATCTCAGTTCTCAATGTCTTAAAAAAGGATATTACGGCTGCCTTGCTTGCCTGAAGACAACACAAATTTAAAACCAATCAATAAAAGAAAATGCTAGCTAGAGTGAGCTAGCTACTAAGGCATACCAAGGAGATTTCTTACATTGTAGAAGCTTAGTCTTGGCATAGCTATGCTTGCTCCTGTTGAAGCCATTACAACAATCTTCCCTTTGCTTTTTCTAAAGTGTGGAACTGCATAATGGGTTCCATACGCTGAACCCCAGAAATTTACGTCCTAAATTACATAAAGGGGGAGTTTGTTAATGCATAATGTAAGTACAAAACTTGAAAAATTAACAACGAAAAAAGAAGGGGTAAATTCTTGAAGACATCGATTTCATAGTGGTGAACATGTTAACACTAGGAGAAGACATTTGTGACTAAAAATGTAAATTTAGTAAGGTTGATAATGTAAATCCCAAAGGCTTGATCACAAAGGAAATAATGCAGAAGATGCAATATGCCAATAGGTTTCGAAGACATATATATTTTTTCCAATTTAATATTTTAAAATATATAAAAGATCAGCATAAAAAATAGAGATGAAAATAACATAAATAGAAGTACATCTTAACATTTGGTTAGACTTTCAAGCAAAATAATAAATAAAAATGCCAAACCACACTAATTTGAGCTGGTAGACTCCTGATGTAGGCAATCATGCCAAACCACACTAATTTTTATTTCAATTTTCTCTTTCTTCTCTCTCACTCACAATGTCAACAACAATTCTGACAAACATAAATAAAATACTAATTAAAACATTCGAAATAAAACATCATAATCATAATGCCAATGGGTACCATATCCGAAGATATTGTAGAAGAACTCAAATTATATAATATAAATAGCCCTTGTAAAATACAGTTAGATATCAACAAAGATTCGATGCTATGGAATTGACACAAACCTCGTCAATTTCCGATGAATGCTCCAGTGATGAGTACAACATTTCTACACACGTTTTCACTATTTTTGGAGCTTTTCAAAAAAGAAATAAACTTGAGTAAAAGAAATAGTGGCATAAAGAAAGTGAACGCAATGAGCATTAAGAGAGGCAGTGCAATGTTCAAAAACTTGTGTAGCAAATCCATAGCTTTGCTGCAACGAACGGAGAGGGCAATAGAGACAGAGCAAGATAGAAATTGATGATATGAGGATATTCTCAACTTTGTCTGTTTAGTACATGCTTTAATTTGACCCAATATTCCCTGCCGCCCTAAAAAATTGAGGTACGTACCAAAGGGTAGTGGGGGAGTCCTACTAGATAGAGCAGCCAAAACTTTCTTCATTAAACTCCATATATAATAATAGGCATCACCGGGTTAGGTTTTATTCTCTTGGTACAGTACATCATCACTAGATTCATCATCCTCAAGGACCTCAATTCTCTTCCTCTTACTCCAAATTCCAAAGTCATTTTTGGTGGGGAAAAGCTGATGAGGCTTTTTTTTTTTTACTCTATATATGTTTGCCAAAAGGAGTGGGTGAATTAGAGCTAAAGAGGATTAATGGAAGTCCAATTTTTTTTTTCTTTTTCAATTATTTGATTATTGGGAAAGGGTTTGAAGTTAGACCATTCTGTAAGAAATATTAGAAGTGCCAATTGACTATAAGCCCTTGATATTATCTAATCTTTATTGATAACATAAAATCTTTGAGAGTAATGCTACCCTCCTGAACCCCTTAAGCATTTTATGAATGAAGAGGTGCCAATTGAATTACTGGAAGTCAAGGATATAATATTAAATCTATGGGCTATCATTATAATTATTTAGTTTTATGTTACACTAGTTTTATTAATTTCAAACATAAATGTGAGTGGGCTATCATTATGTGTACTGACAATTTTTTTTTTTGAAATTTAGGAAGGAAAAATAAATTTCAACAGAAGATTTAAGTATTATTTTGCACGAAAAATAAATCTCAATATGTCTATTTTGAATTGATGACGTTTAATTATCTGATTTGCATAAATTTTGATAAAATGTATAAACGGAATAATTGAAAAGAAAAAGACATGCTTCTTACTTCATGCATAGAAGTTATTTAATATATCGAAGTGATCGATATTTTAATTCTGAAATGAAAATAACCAATAAATCTCTTTATATAGTACACTCCATTTTTCATTTGTACCAAGGAATTTACCAAACCTTTCCAATCTAGATCATGGTTTTAAACACTGGACTGGACTGGCTAGTTTGACCGGTTCAACCGGAAACCAGCTTTCAATTCGATCCCGTTATGGGTAAAAACTAGAAATAACTTAAAAACTAGAAAAATTAGAAAATCGGCCAGTTCAACCGGAGAACCGAGAACTGACATGGTCGAACCAGTTATTGACTGGTTGGGATTTTTTTGGCTTTTTCCCAACCTAAAACTATGTCGTTTTGGTCGGGAACCTAAAAACTAACCCTAAAGTCCTAACTCCTAAACACTCACAGTCTCACACCTCTCTCAAGCTCTCTACCTCTTTGCCTTACTCTCACGGTCTCACCTCAGTCCTCACTCAACTCATCTTAAGCTCTTTGCCTCTCCGCCTTACGCATGCAGCACGCCTCTCAAATTTTTTTTTCCTTCTCATCGGCTCATCCTCACGGCATCTGAAGTGTTCTCTGTTCTATTTTTTTTCCCTTCTTGGTCTCGCCAAGACATTTGAGCTTTGCTTTTTGCTTCTCAACTTCATCAGGTAATATTCTTTTCTTTTGATTTTGATTACTTGATTTTGATAATTTTCTCGGCTCTCTCTCTCTTTCTCTCTCTCGGCTTCATCTCAGGTTCTCTATTCTGTGACTTCACTGGTAAATGGTACCTTTTATCGTTGATTTTCCTTTCAATTATTAGTTTATAGAGTATGTTGTGGATTTGATTTACAGAGCATTTGTGTTTGTGAAATATAGTTTATAGAGTATTATACTATTGTTTGAGTATGTTGTGGATTTTGAGTATGTTGTGGATTAGACTATTTATGATTTATGAGAAATGATTATTAGAATCGTTATTTCATTTTTTGTTCTTTGGTTTTGGAATCTGTATAGATATGGACAATGAAGTGATTGAGGATGATGATTGAAAGCTTGATTATGTGTTAAAACACAAGAGCTGTTTAGACCCCAAAATTAAAAGATTACGGCTCGATTGATTTTACTCTAACTTAAACTAAGTGCGGAATAGAGTAAATGCGAACGGATAAACAATAAAACTACTCTAAGCCATATTCAATAAAACATAGTAGTAAAATGAAAGCTAAAAGAGTAGGGAAGAAGAATGCAAACACAAAATAACATGCCGATGTGTTATAAAAGAGGAAACAGAAGTACTCGGTGTAAAACTTCTCTGCCAACCTCCAAGCGGTAAATTGATCCACTAGACAATAAGTTGGAATACACGAATAGCAAGAGACCCTCCAAGCCTAATCTACCCAATGCACCTAAGCCCTCCAAGCTCTTACTCCAACAAGGCTTCTTGGAATTGTATCTTGTCTAGCTTTCCGGATCGTGCAATACACCCGATTGCTCAAAGTGAGTAAAACACACAACCTAGGATCAAAGCATGATAAACAAGTTCAATCAAAGTAAATCCCAAAATTTGGAACTCAATGGAGTCCAAAAGAACACAAAAATGACACTTGAGCATTTTATCAAACACTTGATATGCAACATTATACATAACATGTGGGCAATGCATGAACAAGGGTAAATTTGCCTAAATACATGTTAAAATTGCCACATGGGGCCAACACAGTCACAAACAAGCTAAATGGGACAAAGCCCAATCAAGAATATGAAAATATTTTGACCAAAATCAATGTTCCCAACCCCTTTTCAAAAATCCCCAAATCAAGTAAACCTATAATTTTTTTTGCAAAATCTAAGAGAGAGAATGAAAAGATTGTTAAAAACATACCTTGGAGATGATTTTGTAGTGATTGAACTTGAAATTGATTGGCTTTTTGAGTGAAAAACTGTTTGGGATTGAGAAAGGCACGAGGAAGGCAAAAAGAGGGAAACTAGAGTGAGTTTGAAAATTTGTCACATCAGCTCTTTAAAACTGAAAACACGCGTTTTTTACGGGTTACATACTTGCGAAGTTACTCGCGAAAAATGCATCTAAAGCACAAAACTTTTTGCGAGAAGTCTTTACTCGTGAAACAGTCACAAAAGTCTCTGTCTGAATTTTGTGTTTTCAAGTTTTGCCTTAACCTATTTTCGTGGGAAGAGCTTAGTCGCGAGCTTCTCGAAAAAATGCTTCTGAAGAAGTTTTTGATGAAAAACATGAAGAGTGCATTTTGAAAAAAAACTTAAAACACGAAAGCATAAAAATACTTTCAAAAACATATAAAATACTCAAAAATCTTTTTAGGTTTGATCGACAAGCATTTGAGCATACACAACACATTCGATCATGTACAATCACACAAATGAAATAAGCATTCATTAAACAAAAGTCATGTGTGCTGTGTGTGAGTATCAAATGTAGAATAGTCCATAGTCTAGAGTGAAGTTTCAATGATCAATTCAATCAAGTCATACACGACTGGTACTAGGTTAAGAGGTCTATCTCAATTATAGAAATGAACATATATGACCTCCCACAGAAATGATTACATATCTTTGAAACTTTTCATTTGGCTTCTTTACAATATATAACATTTGACCATTTTTGAACAATACATCTCACTTTGAGATCGGTGCCTGAAATTTTGATATTTCATTTTTGAGAATAAGCCTTTGGCTTTTTGGGCACCATACATTTCAATACAAGTCGCTTTCTCTTTTTCCTAGTCAAATACTAGTATGTGCGACAGTTTTTGCAGCTCATCATCTTTTTTCATTTTGAGATTTATATTTATTGAGCTTTTTAAGCAAAAACAAAAAAAAAATGTGGGAAGATATATAGGCACAAGTCTATGCATGTATCAAAACCGTCAAGACTATTGACCAATCATTCATAATAAGCTTGAAGATCGATTTACAATAGTCACACATAGATTTCAAAATTCTTCCACAAAGATAGATGTGCATACAGAATAAGCTAAGCTCGTAAATGCAGTACGCCATTAGTACGAAGGTACTAGGCCAAACTCACATGTGAAATACACAACATAAACAATCAAACTTTTTAGAGATTTTTCAATTTTTTATGAGTTTTTGAATTTTTCAACACACTAAAAAACAAAACATGTAAAGTAAGATCAACAAAAACAACAAGAACAATGCAAAACTTGTAAAAGAAACATGCTATAAACCAGAAGCAATGACACAAGAGGATTATGTATGTCATGATGTATGAACCTATGACACTAAACATTGGAAGTATTAATGCATAGTCATAGAGGGTGATCATGCATAAGTACCTTTCTTCACCCACACTTTATGAGTGTTTTGGGTGAGAGCCTTAGATGGAGGGGTATGACCAACATAGCTTTCAAACCTCGGAGTGAAGCTAGCAAGGCATAATGATATGTTCTTCAACATTTCCATAGCGTCCCAATGAGATGTCTCTCACTATCTCCCTTAGCTTGTGCTCCCTTTTGGTCTTCTCTTTGAACTTTCTTGGCCACGCATTGAGTTAGTCTTCTTGAGTGCATGAAGCTTAATACAATTCGGCCTTGTGTGCCCTTGTACGCTACAATGATGACACACATGCTTCACTTGATGCCCCCTTTGATTTTTGGGTAATGACTTCCCTTTTTCCTTTGGTTTTGCACCAATGGTTCTTTTTACAACAACAGAGGTTTCAATCTTAGTCTTCACTTCTTTGAGTTTCTCTTCATTCTTGGCTAATACAAACCCTACTTCCTTCTTAGGTTCGCTGCTAGAGTTTCTTTCTTCGATATAGCCCAAACTAGTCTTATCATGTGAAGATTTTTGTGAGGACAACATGTTCTCAAGTTTCTTGGTGGAGATATGCTCAACCTTGACATTAGCTTAGATAATTTCAAGTTCAAGAAACTTGATCTTAGAGTAAGCTTCAACCAACTCTCCCTTGAGTCCTTCTACTTCACATTTCGCTTCCTTAAGTTGCACAAGCATACACCTATGCTCTTCAATATTTTTTCACCTTTTTCCCAGCAAGGTTCACAACCTTGGTGTATTTGCCACAATCTTCCAGTAGTGAATCATATGCTTCTTGAAGGTTGTTCTCGCCTTCATTTGGGCATACATCTTCATCTTTTGAGTCTTCAATTTCCTCACCATAGGAAATATCACCAAGTTCATTAACCAAATTGCTCAAATCATCCTTTAAATCAACAGAGGTAATTGCCATGTAGGCCCTATAATTTCCTTCACGATCACATTCTCCTTACGTGTCTAAATTTGAGTTGTTAGAATCACTAAGGGTAGTAGCAAACACTTTACCCTTCCCTCTCAAATAGTTGGGACACTCTTTCTTGAGATGTCCATGATTGTTGCATTCGTAGCACATTCCTTGAGGGGTTTGAGAATCCTTCCCATCTTTCTTCTTGAACTCCTTCCTGTCACCTTTGGTGGAATAAAACATTCCTTTGCTAAACGAATTCCCACTGTTTTTCATCTTTAGAAATTTTTGGAAGTTCTTTGCAAGGAATGCTACCTCCTTCTCCACATCATCTTCTTCGGAAGAGTCATCCATTCTCTCATTGATGGTTTTGAAAGCAAGTGATTTGCTCGACTTGGGGAAGGCAGTCCAAGCTCATATGTTTGGAGAGATCCAATTAGTTCTTGGATCTTGATCTCGTCCAAATCTTTGCTCTATTCTATAGCTGTGACCTTTGCACGAAAGCTCTTCGGTAACGACCTCAAAATCTTTCTCACCACCTTAGCATCCTCAATCTTCTTTCTGAGATTGAGCTTGGCAATTGCGATTTCATTGAGCTTCCCATAGAATGAATTAAATGACTCATCGTCACCCATCTTGAGCTTTTCAAATCGGGTGGTAAGCATTTGGAGTTTTGTGTCCTTGACTTTCTTGGTACCCTCATAGGTAGTCTCAAGAATCGTCCAAACTTCCTTGGCAGTCTTCACATGCGATATCCTGTGAAATTCATCAGTAGACACACCATATAAAATAGCATTAATTGCTTTACTATTAGCGTTAGCCAAAGCAAGAGCTGCCTTGTCCCATTTGGACTTGGGTGTCGTGGGTCTAACATACCTATTCTTGATAGAATCCCACACCGACTCATCTATAACATATAGGAATGCCCTCATACGGACTTTCCAAAACGTATAGTTGCTCCCATCAAAGAATGGTGGAGCATTCAGCGATTGAGATCGATCCATCACAAAGGGGTTTAGGATCACACTTAGGTAATGAAACCACAGTAAGTGTACCTGCTCTGATACCAATTGAAAGCTTGATTATGTGTTAAAACATAAGAGCTATTTAGACCCAAAAATTAAAAGATTACAGCTCGGTTGATTTTACTCTAACTTAAACTAAGTGCATAATAGAGTAAATGCGAGTGGATAAACAATAAAACTACTCTAAGCCATATTAATAAAGCATAGCAATAAAATGAAAGCTAAAAGAGTAGAGAAGAAGAATGCAAACACAGGATAACACACCGATGTGTTATCGAAGAGGAAACTGAAGTACTCGGCGTAAAACCTCTTCGCCGCCTCCAAGCGGTAAATCGATCCACTAGACAATAAGTTGGGATACACGAATAGCAAGAGACCCTTTAAGCCTAATCTACCCAATGCACGTAAACCCTTTAAGCTCCTAATCCAATAAGGTTTCTCGGAATCATGTCTTGTCTAGCTTTCCAGATCCCGCAATACGCCCGATTGCATTCACCAAAGCTTGGCTTCTTCCAATACTTCCCAACAGCACCAAAACCTCACTTGACACTCAGAATGGGTGTGGTAAGTGTTTGACCTATCAACCTCTCAAGGATTTGGAAATGGAGAGGTAGGAGTTGAGAAAAACCACAATGGATTATGTAAAGAATTGTGGGTATAACAATCTCTAACTCTTAGGGGTTGTGGCTAGGGTTTTCTCTTTGAAAAGCACTCCTCAACATATGTGGGTAATGATTGTATATATAGTGTGGGTGAGGATGTAGTGGAGCTGATATGACAAAATAGCAAAACAGAATGTTTCGCGGGTATCTCGCGGGAAGGCCTTACTCGGAGACACTTGTGAAAACTAGCTGTCACCATCCTGTCATGACTCTTCGCATTCCAGTCATGTGCTGAGCACATGCTTCAATTCACGAGAAGGCTACTCACGAGCTACCCATAAAAACTTCTTGGTCTTCAATTTTCCTTGAGTCTTCACATTCTCTCACACACACACAACCTTTACAAAGAAATCCCACATAAAATATAGGGTACATAAGATTGAACATAATTATAATCAAATTTGGCACGGAATAAAAGTTAACACAAAATAGTTGTAAATCACAACTTTACAAATGACATCAATTTGGAATCATTTGGGGATGAACTTGATGCTCCTCTTGGATTTAGAGATAAAAATCATCCTATTCAAGTTGAAGATGAAGAAGATGAGAATGAAGATGATGATAATGATGCTAGTGGTGGAGCATTTGGTTCACATGATGATACTGATTTCAATTTTCTTCATAACAAATGAGGCTTGGGTCTTAAAATTAGTAGTTGTTTGTGTGAAACTTTAAAACTTATTTACTATTTGGATGTAATGAACTTATTTGCTATTTGCCATTTGGATGTAAATGTAATGACTAATGAAATTATTTATTTGGTTTTGTTGAAAGTTTATTATGTTAAGGATGATTGTATTGTAATGTTATTATGTTAAATTCTTTAAAAAGACATTATATACTTATTGTAGGGTTCAAAATCTTTACGTAAACCCAAAGACAATTAATTTGTAGAGTATGGGTCAAAGAACTAGAATTAGCAAGGGATTAATAACAATGGATTATCACTCTTTTTTCTGTTCATTGATCAGTTTCAATACCTCCCTCCTCTGTTTGAAACCCTCCTCCTCTATTATATAGTCACTCTCACCCTCATCTCCATTGTCCACGTGCTCCCCATCCATGAATTTGCTCAAGTACCTGTCACATCAGGCAGCTTCTTTTCATCTCTGTGTGAGTGACGGTAGGTTAGGAGGCACTGTTCAGAGGTCTTCTCCACATAAATGCGGCCAGAAAAGCTGTTGCAATGCATTGAATACGGTGGCAGCAGCCTTTCCCTCAGATATTTCCTCATCCTTATCGTTCCTGAATATGCTTTGAGCTTATCTTGATCAGGTGGAGTCCTCGGATAGTCAATCAGGCTTTTCCCCTACTCAATTAGTCTCCGATATCATATCAGAGTAAAACATCTTCCTCGGACAGGAGATATCCTCCTCGGACAGCGACGATTCTCTACCAAGAGGATTTCACTCCACTCTGGGCCTTGCATTCTCCGTATCCTTCTCTTCGGATGTGAAACAGTCCTCTCGTGGGTATTCGGCCCATTAACTTGGGCCTGACCCCCTTATCCCCCACAATAGCCCCTCAAAATTTTATTTTTTCCCACGCAAACGGGAAGAAAGAATAAGATTTTGATTTGGTACGCGGGAATGAGTGAATAAAAATGAAAATAAACTAAAGCAAAAGAAACCAACAGAAGTAAAAAGTCATAAATGCCCCTGTTTACACGCGTGAGATTGTGGAGACGCGCGCCTCATTATTACCGCTGTAAATCTCTCCTTCCCAAAGTAGCGCATCAACTACTTCAGGCGGCTGTGTCCCTTGCATCCAACGGTGGATTATTGATCAAACGGGTAGGGTTTGCCCTCGTAATTCGAGCGAGATGAATGATACCGCTCCATTTGTCCCATATATAAACCTCTGTAGGCAGTTACTTTTCTTATTTTACACACTTTCATAACACTCAAAGCATTCTCAGAGCCTCCGGAGAGTTCCCTTCTTCAAAAGCACTTCACGCCCACTCGGATTTCTGCGTTTTCTACCTTCAGGATCCCACCCCAAATTACATTTCGAGTTAGGGAATTCGCTTTACTCATGCTAGTGTAAGTCTCGGTGCCTCCTGAACCTTTCTTTCCTTCTCGGCTACCATTTCCTTCCATTAACACCATCTTCCTCACTGTTTCGTTCAGTCTTTTAGAAATGGGTAAATTCCAATATCTCGTCGATAGTCCGGCGTTGATTGAGGAGTTCAAGAGAACCCACCATATCCCACAGGGGGTAAATCTGAGGTATTGCCCCCCGGAGGGACTACTGTTAGCCCGACAAGAAGGAGAGGTCATAATTCCTATGATCGCCTTCATTGAAGGGGGAATGACCCTTCCTATGGGTCCCGTGACCCTAAACTATCT
>NW_027069534.1:1615475-1697026 GCF_002906115.3 Quercus suber
ACCGGCCTCTGTACTCCTTGATCCACTCTTATCAGCACTAAACTTACAGCATGAGGGACCACTGCAATATAGGCAAACAAAACTTCGTCTGGCTCAGGGCTGGACATAATCGGCGGCCGAGATAAGTAATCCTTAAGCTGTTGGAAAGCTGAGGCGCATTCTTCACTCCATTCAAAGTCCTTCCACTTTTTAGTCAGCGAGAAGAAGGGTTTGCATCGGTCCGCAGACCTGGATATAAATCGGTTTAAAGCAGCCGTCATTCCTGTTAGCTTTTGGACTTCCTTCGGATTCCGAGGAGGCTGGGTTCTGGATAGCCTTTATCTGATCAGGATTGACTTCGATTCCCCTGTGCGTGACCATGTAGCCTAAAAATTTGCCGGAACCAACTCCAAACGAGCACTTCGACGCGTTCAAGCGCAACTTATGTTTCCTCAGAACTTCGAAAACCGTATCAAGATCCTCAAATGCTCAGAAACAAGCTTGCTTTTTACCACCATGTCATCTATATAAACCTCGATGCTTCTACCTAATTGTGGTTCGAACATCTTGGTCATCATCCGCTGATACGTAGCACCTGCATTTTTCAGACCAAAAGGCATCACTTTATAGTGGTAGTTGCCAATGGAGGTAACAAAGGCGGTCTTTTCCTGGTCGCCTAGAGCAAGGGGGATCTGATGATACCCCTGAAAAGCGTCTAAGAAGCTCATCCGAGGGTGGCCGACATAGCATCTACCAACTGATCAATCTTCGGCATAGGGAAGGGGTCTTTAGGGCAGGCTTTGTTTAAGTCCGTGAAGTCTACGCAGACTCGCCACTTTCCGCTTTTCTTTTTTACTACCACAGTATTCGCCAGCACTCGGGATAAAAAATTTCTTTAATAGCCCTGGCTTGCTTGAGCTTTCGCACCTCCTCTCTGACTGCTTCGACGTGCTCTCTAGATGGCCTCCGAGGAGGTTGCTTCTTTGGTATACTCAGAGGGTTAACCCTCAAATGATGACAAATAAACTCCGGATCTACCCCCGGGCCTCGTAGGTACTCCAAGCAAACACGTCAATATTCTTTCTAAGGAACTCAACTAGCTCTTCTTTTTCTGGCTGAGGTATCTGGGATCCAACTTGGAAGTATCTTTCAGGATCAGCCCCAACCAAGACCCGTGCTAAGTCCTCACACTCTACACTTTCATCCTGCCCGCCAGCAGGCGACAACCGCCCCTTTAACTGCTATTGGTCTTTAACAGCCATTTCCGAAGGCTCATCCTCGGACCCGTGTCGTATGGCCGCTACCAGGCATTGCCTAGCCGAGGACTGATCTCCACGGATCTCACAAACACGTCCCTCGGAAGGATACTTGACCTTTTGGTGCAGAGTGGAAGATACAGCCCCTAGCGTGTGTAACCAGGGCCTGGCTACAATTGCCGTATAAGGGGAGTAAACATCCACCACGACGAAATCCACCTCAACGATTTCCGAGCCCGTTTGCACTGGCAGTCGTATTTGCCCCTTCGGCATAACCATCCTTCCTTCAAAGCTGAATAAAGAAGAGCAATATGGAGTCAAGTCACTGGGTACGAGATTCAATCCCCTGAAAAGATCAGGATACATGATTTCCACCGCGCTGCCCTGATCTACCATCACTCTCTTCACATCGTACCACCCAATCCTGAGGGTAACCACCAAGGCGTCCTCGTGAGGTTGAATGGTCCCAGCTTTATCCTCGTCCGAAAAGCCTAGAACGAGGGGCACAGCATGCCCAAGGCTCCTCGGACTCATATCAGCATCTCCCACCGGCAACCGAGCCACAGACATGACTTTTGATGGCCGGTATCCCGTCCTTCCTGGTGCCGCAAAAATAACATTGATAACACCCAAAGGGGGTTTTGCAGAATCCCTTTCTCGGCATCCGACATCGGTTGTCCTCCTCTTCCGCTGGAGCGATGTAAAAGATGCTTCAATCTACCCTCGCCGACCAGTTGGTCCAGATGGTCCCATAAGCTTCTGCAGTCTTCAGTAGTATGCCCGTGATCCTGGTGGTACTGACAATAGACATTACGATTGCGTCTGTCCGGATTCCCACCATTTTATTCGGCCATCTGAAGAATGGTTCATTCTTTACCTTATCCAGGACTTGATGAACGGGCTCCTTGAACACGGTGTTAACTGTTTGGGTATTTGCTGAACCTGAGTGTCCAGCAAATCTCTCCTCGGCTTATTGTTATTATAGCGGTCCGACCTAAAGTCCTTCCTGTCCTGGGTGGTAGCCTTATCCTTACCCCTCTCCTGCTGCCTATCCTCTTCAACCCTCTTATACTTTTCAATGCGATCCATGAGCTGGCGCATGCTAACAACTGGCTTACCGGACAAGGACGTTCTCAAACCATGATCAGTGGGGAGACCCAACTTGAACGTCTCCAAGGCCATGGCGTCGAAGTTGCCCTCCATCTCGTTAAACATCTCCCAGTACCTATCCGAGTACGCCTTCAGTGTCTCACCTTCACGCATGCTTAAGGACAGAAGAGAGGATAATGGCCTGGGCACTCTTCGGCAGGTGACGAATCGCGAACCAAAAGCTTGAGTAAGCTCTTGGTAAGAATCGATGGAATCGGCCCTCAGGTTATCAAACCATCTCATGGCTACAGGACCCAGACTGGATGGGAATACCTTGCACATCAGAGCTTCATCCCTGGCATAGACAGCCATTCTTTGGTTAAAATGGCTAAGTGCTCCACGGGGTCAGTTTTGCCGTTATAAATAGTGAAGGTTGGCTGGTTGAAGCGCCGAGGCATCTCCGCTCCTTCGATCCTACGGGTGAAGGGTGACCTGGAAATCTGATTCAGAGCCCTACTCATGGCATCATTGCCCACCGCTTCATATGGTGGTCCTCGAGATCGCTTCTCACAGGGCGCTCAGCTTCATACGAGAAAGTCTCACTGACTGGAGTTTGAGAGTTTGCTCATAGGTAATATCTGCCCGTCGTCCAGGTCGTCATCAGGGTGTGTCACAGTGCGTTTCCTCTTCTCATAGCGTAACTCTCTCTTCAACCTTTCGATCTCTATTAGCATGCTGTTCTTCTCTGCATGAGGAGCGCGACCTTCACTTCGAGGCTGGGTTCGCTCAGTGTGTGTAGTATGCACACTACTTTCACGGTCCTGCCTCTGCTCCAGGTTAAGAAAAGGGTCAATATGTTGGGAGGCCCCAGATTCTGCCGGTTGTTGCCCTTGACCAGCCATGACCAACCGCTGCTGCTCTTCCCTTACTCTCAAGCTCTCCCCACAGACGGCGCCAATTGTAGGGTTCAAATTCTTTACGTAAACCCAAAGACAATTAATTTGTAGAGTATGGGTTGAAGAACTAGAGTTGACAAGGGATTCACAACAAAAGATTATCACTCTTTTTTACTATTCATTGATCAATTTTCATACATTCCATGGTTTGTTTCAAACCCTCCCCCTCTGTTATATAGCCACTCTCACCCTCATCTCTACCGTCCACGTGCTCCCCATCCATGAACTTGCTCAAGTACTTGTCACGTCAAGCAGCTTCTTTTCATCTCTGTGTGAGTGGCGGTAGGTTATGAAGCACTGTTCAGAGGTCTTCTCCACATAAATGCGGCTAAAAAAGCTGTTGCAATGCATTGAATACGGTGGCAGCAGCCTTTCCCTCAGATATTTCCACATCCTTATCGTTCCTGAATATGTTTTGAGCTTATCTTGATCAGGTGGAGTCCTCGGATAATCAATCAGGCTTTTCCCCTACTTAGTTAGTCTCCGATATCATATTAAAGTAAAACATCTTCCTCGGGCAGGTGATGTCCTCCTCGGGCTGGAGATATCCTCTTCGGACAGTATTGATTCTCCACAGGAGGATTCCACTTCACTCTGGGCCCTGCACTTTCCGTATCTTTCTCTTCGGATGTGAAACAGTCCTCTCCTGGGTATTCGGCCCAATAACTTGGGCCTGACCCCCTTATCCCCCACAATAAACATATATTATCTTTATACATAGGGACTCTAATATTATTATTACTGTAACCAATGGCTAAACCTTCCACACAATATACTATTAACAAAAGTATATGTAAGGAAAAAAAAAATGTTCATTTATAAAATACTTTTAAAAAAATAAATATTTTTCCTGTAAAAAAAAAAGAAAAAAGAAAAGAAAAGAGCAGAACAATATTTTATGAAAAAAAAATTCTAAGTAATTTTGTATTGAACATTTTTAACTAGATAAGTTATAAGATACATGTACGTGTAGGGTTTAGCCAGCATTTCAAAGAGGCTCATTAGAAAGCATGGATCAATGATATTATGAAACACAAGTATTTGACAAGAATTTGAGCTTCATTGACTTGCTCCGTTTGTACTTGTAATCAACTTGATTATTTAGCAAGTTTGCAAGTGATAAGCAAATATAAGGACTCTTTTTTGTTTAGTTAGATGGGAACCTCAACAAAGTAAGGACAATTTTGTCTACTTCATTCACTAAAATAATTTGTCAGCTTTAATTTGAAATATATAATTTATCTATATTATATATATATATATATGTGTGTATGTGTGTATATATATATATATATATTTATATTTGATTCTTGATCGTATGTCAGCTTTAATTTGAAATATATAATTTATCTATATTATATATATATATATATGTGTGTATGTGTGTATATATATATATATATATTTATATTTGATTCTTGATCGTAGCGGAAAAATCTGCCCTGCTATTTGGAGAGATATTAGATTGTTAAGAATTTAGATGATTATCCAATTACTTCTTATAGGCTCTGCACACACGACTAATTCCACCTCTCGTACTTCCTTCTTCAGAAACAACACTACTAATCTCACCGGGTTATACTCAACCCCAACCTCGTCATTGTTATTGTGTGCAATGGCAACATTCCTGAATAACTTTATCATAATTTCAATCTCATTTTCATTTGTTTTTTTAAGAGACTCTTGGACTTCGTTGTATTCACCCTTGAAAAATAACATGTTTTTATCAAATCAAATCGAACCATAATCTTATATAATAAAAAAATCAAACCATAATAATAAAATAGTAAATGTGTTGTAACTTACTCATACAAAACAAACAATTCTATTTTTTCACTTTTTAAAAATATGTTATTAAAACATTATATCAAACACATTTTATTTTTTTATTTTTTAAACTCAAATTTTAACAACATTTTTCAAGCATAGTTTATCTCTCTCTCTTTTCATTGAATAATCATCAACAGACAAAAGTTTTACTTTCATAGAATCCCACCACATATAAAAATCTTCCACAATATGTATAAGCATGTTATTAAAAACAAAAGTATAAACATATATCATTTAAAAAGACATATATGTAATGCCCACCACATGTTATCTTATAAATAAAATTAAAATTTATTGAAAAATAAGAATATTTTAAAATATAAGCTACTTGAAAACAATGAAATATTTTACTAAAACAAAATTCTAAGTGATTTTGTACTCAAAATTGCTCACTAGACAAATTTATATATATATATATATAATTTCAAATGAATCATTTCCTAATTTTGAACTTGTACTTTAATTCTTCAATAATTCAACCTCGAGACCTAATGGCTTGAATACTTGTCAAACAAACAATGTCAGATCTCTCTAACATTTTTTTGTCTAATAAGTATTGAGAATTTGAGATAGGTGATTTGAATTCTAACCACCAAGGGTGGTTGGTCTAGTGATCATTGGCTCACTCCTAAGGGTCTGGGAGGTGGAGGACAGTTATGGCTCATTCGGATCCCCTGCTCTCACAGGCCTGAGCCCAGCAGGTAAGGTGTCACTATAGTCATGACTAGATGAAAGACGCCAACTTAGATCACCCACCTACCATTTTTTCTCCATTAAAAAATTTATAAAAAAAAAAAAAAAAATGTTATTGGAATTCTAGCAATGATACAAAATCATGAACACAACCTAAATAGAATTGAAACTTAAAAAGTATGACACCACCACTGAGACATGGGATATTCTTGCCTCTCGATATGTCAAGTAGAAATATGGCAATGGGTTGGGTTCGGAGTGGGTTTCTTTATGCTTGAACTCGCCTCGCGGGCCTACCTCCGTTACCCAAACTCGGCCGGTTTAATAAACAGGTTTTTTTTGCTTGGCCCAAACCTGCCCTGTCGGGCCCCGCAGGCCTCGTCCAAGCATGTCAGGTTTGAACTTCTTTCAGCAAGGGGGATGGAGACTCTAAATGAAACAAAATCCCCAATTTCAGATCTCCTAATGAAACAAAACCACAAGCTAAAGTTCTAAACTCAAACCTAGATCTATAAAACTTCCCATGAGTAAACTATAAACAACAAAAGTACAAGTTGAACCAATCCAGTCAAATATAAGTTGAACTAAACCCAGATTAACGAAAATACCCATAAGCAAACACCATAAGCAAAAACCAACCTAGATCAACGAAAATACCCACAAGTTGAACCAAATCGCCCCGCCGTCTGCCACTAACCAAACCCACACGCAGTCGTTAATAGAGGAAGAGCGAACACTATTATCACCAAACAAGCCAAACAGTACAAAGCCATAAACGAAATCAAACCAAATCATAATCAAGTGAGACCAGTGACCGTGAGGGAGGCAAGGAGGAGTAACAACGTCTATGGTGTGGTGAAGGAGGAAGCATCGAGGTGAGGGAGGCAAGGAGGACCAATGGCTTAAAGTGAGATCAAGAGTGAAAGTGAGAGTGAGGGAGAGTGAGGCAGCTAAGTGATTAGGGAAAGAGGGCTATAGCTTGTTTGGATAGAGAAGGAGAGGGAGTAAAGTAGAGTAGAGTAGAGTAGATTTAGCCCAAAATTAGCCTATTTTGAGTCAACTCTACTCTACTCCCCTCCACTCCTCTTCCTACTAAACTCAATCCAAACGGGCCCTTAAGGATTAGCCAATTAAGGTAAAATGAGAGAATGAGAAACTTAGGCATTTATATTTAGGGTTTTCTAAATTTTTTAATATTATATTATATTATATGTGTGTGTGTGTGTGTGTGTGTGTGTGTGTGTGTGTGTGTGTGTGTAGGTCGGGTATTCCTAATACCCGAACCTGCTTCGAATTTTATAATTAAAACCCAAACCTAACCCTAATGTTTCACAGATTGGGTCAATACCCGCAGGTTGGGTTTTATTTGCCATCCCTAAGTAGAATGAAGCATGTTTCCTACTCTTTACCAGCTTTTTGCACTAATTTCAAAATTTTAGTAAGTTTTTTCATTTTATTTTTCAAAATGGTTGACCTCATCCACATAATTCTTCTTGGTTATCAATGCACTCTTTAGGCTTAGGTTACGAGCAGCTTCCTCAAATATCAAAAGTTTTGGCTTTATGTTAATGAAAAACGTAACCAATATTGAGAAAGAGATCAAAAATGACTTCATTTCATTCTTTGAAGTTTGGGAGAGCACAAACAACTAGACTATCACTTGGTTACGCATATTTTCTACACTATCTGTCAATATGAAATTTGGAGGTTAAGATAATAAGAGTGTGCAGTCAATCCATAGATCTGCCAAAATCGAGCAATCCATTTCAACCACAATGGATTTGGTCGGTTTTAAGGGGTTGATGGGTTGGGTTGTCAAAAAACATTTTACATGGAGTTGGGTTAGGTGCGAGTTAGTAGATTCACAAATTTGTCTAACCCAACCCAACTCACCTATATTTAATATATATTAAATGGTTTTGTTACTAACTCTTTTGTCACATAAAAAAATAAATAAATAAATGAACCCTTTACCTATTTTCTCATTTCATTTTAATTATAGATTATTTGTGAATTTGATGCACAAATCAAATAGTTTGTGTTGATTTGGTGTTATGCTTAGGTTTGATTAGAGCATCAAACCAACATAATAAGATTATAAATCTTGTGTTGATAATCTTATAAATCTACTGTTTTATTATTATTACTATTTTAAATATTGTCCAACCCATGAGTCTAACCCAATTCACATGGGTTGGGTTTGTGGGTTGGATTATTAAAAAAAAACCTCCAACCCAATTCACGCACACCTCTAGTTATGAAATCACTAAAAAGGTGTGAGACATGCTTGCCTCTAAATATGCTAAGAGTCTAGGACAATAGAAATGGATGCCTTTTGTTAAGGAGTTACTTGTTATCACTTTAAAAAGACTTAGTATTTTGAATTTCTTGTATTATATATAAAAATAGAAGATTTTAGTATTTTACTTTTATTCTACTCATCTCCGATTGTGTCACTCATGTCAGTCACTTTTTTTTTCCCCTTCTTATTTTTAGCTAATATTTAAATTCTCCTTATTTAATTCAACCTATCAATAATTTTTTTGGACCCTTCAATTATTATCCTTTCAATTCAAAATTATAAATTGTTACACATCCGAAGAGGGGAAAAGAAAAAAAAAAAAAAACCATTGACCGTTGAATTAAATGTGATTGGAATTTGTTTTTAATGTTTCTTACAAATGGTTTATCCTCTATACATTTTAAATGATCTAAAGATGAAGCAAATATAAGTAAATCTATCACTTGTATTAAAAAAAATACAAGACATAAACAACGTAAGAAAAATATGATTTTATTGAGAACCTACCAATACTATGCTGAGAATGTGATATAATTGTCAATGAAGCAGCTCTTATTTATACACAAACCTCTCATCATAATGTAGTATTACCAAAATTGACCAAATGAACTGAATACAATAAAAGACCAAATGCATCGTGTAACATATCATAAGATACACAAAAACCTAATTAAATTTTAAAAAAAAAAGATCATAGATACACATATTTTAATGTATATTCATTACAAATTCAAATATTCAATTAAATGACTAATTTAATCAACACTTACATAATAATCTTTCATAAAACTAACTAAATAAATGAAATTAACATATATTTATAATATATACATTCAAATTGATTAACTCAAAAGTAAAAATATAAGCCTAAATAATCATTTCTTTTCATCACATTCATTATCTTGTCCAGTCAACTCCATCTAAGTTCATGTTATCATCACATTCATCATCTTGCAAATATATTTCTTCATCATCATCAACAACATGTACTATCTTTTCTTATTCTTTATATTTTAAGAATTTTTTTTTTCATATTTCTTCTTAGCATTCTAGCTTTTTATACTTATAACAAAAATAAAAATAACTATATTATCATTTAATACCTTATTCTTAGTATAGAATAAAACTTTACAAATATGAACGCATAGTGTCAAGTATATAGTCCAAATATTGTAAGAGAAAGAGAGGAGGAAAAAACAAAACAAAAAACTCATAAACATGTTATTTTACTAGGCTCAATTACGTAGCCTACTAATTGTGTTAAAAACAAGTATAACAATTTGTTAGACTCAAATAAAAGCACTAATTTATCCAAAAAAAAAACACTTATTTTAATCTCACATGTCTATGTATAATTTGATACATACAATTTTATGATACACACCTTTGTATCCTATGATCCGTAAGTATTGTATACTTACAATACACCCTTACAATATAGAACCTTTTGTATATATGTATCGTGTATCATACAATCTATACATTTGATCTTAAATAATACAATTGCCTAGCATGTGGGCCTCTACTAGCATATACCAAACAAATTTTATACACTTAAAAACAGAGCTTTTTTAGCTTGGGAAGGAATGACGGATTGTAAAAGCCAACTAAAGAAGACTTCCATGGGCTGTGCTGCACAAAATAGAACCATTATATTTGTCCTTTTTTTTTTTTTTTCAAATGTATGATTTTATTGTACAATATAAGAAGGCTCATTGCGCAAATTATGCATATTGAATTCTCCGCAAGGTTCTCTATATTATTGCTGTTTATGCTGCATGTAGACTTCTCTCCATCTAATTGCGGCATATGCAAATAAATTGCTTTGCAAAACAAAGTGGAAGCAACAGCAATGGAAGAAAAGTATGTAACACATTAAAATGCTTTGATAGATATTAATAAGCGAGATGGTGATACCGATTGCTCTGAGATTATATTTACATTTATACTAACGGGAGAGATCCCATAAAACCAGAATAACCCGATAGCTAGTCTAGTCAAAAGCATGAGTGCGGGCTTCCATAGCTCCTCCGACAGGCAGAACCCCATAGAGGGTCACCCTGATGAAAACTGTGTAATAATACAATTATAACAATGACATCTGTTGCTTCCCATGTCTCCTATTCCAAGCTATCTTTGACGAAATAAAATCAGGATTTCTTCAGCCAACCGAGTATTACTTACATCGGTATCTGCATCATTCAGACGAACTCTACTTTCCTCTAGGGTTTTTCAAAAGGAACCATTGCTGATGCTGAGACTTCATTTACACCTGATCATCTGTCTCGTAAAAAGAGACAGCCTCTCCAGCCACTAGCAAATGCATGTTCCAAAATCGTGTATATGACCAGACATTAAAACTGCAAACAAATGAGACAGTGAACTAAGAAAAATCAAATACTATATAAAATCCCGCTTAAAAGTTATGACAATTAGCAAGTTCAGAAAGAAAATCCGAAGTTAGTCATATCAAGGCAAAGTGATACTCTACTAAGGGTGTGATAATGTTGGCAATTTTCATCCAAGGGTGATTCTCCTCTTCACTGTTTACCCCTCTAAAATACTAAGAAGTTGTTTGTCTTGTCATTGAAATCAAAACAATATGAAGCTCCAGGAAGAACCTGTCCATAGTAATAAAGAAAATTGCATGGTATATGTAAATGTTCCACAGTAAATACAACTGCATTTAGCATCATCTTTGAATCTATCCCACTTTTTCAGCATACTTAAGTGGGTGCCAAGATCCTTGGCACTGAATAACTTAACCATCTCCCTTTCTAACAAATAAGAAGGCTCAATCTAAATTCTAGGCATCACCAAAGACATTCCACCAATGCACATTTTTAAAATACTGATTTAGATGAGTTTCTATCGATTATCATTGTAAATCTCACCTTCCCTTGACTTCAAATTAGATACTAAAGAGTGCAAAAGACTTGCAAAATATTCAAAACTCAAGGTTCCATATGAATTCTATATGTGATTAGGACTGAGCAATGGACCCGGCCCACCCGAAAACCCGACCGACCCGACCTGAACCGATAGGTTTTGGGTGGGTCTGAGAATATTCGGGTCGGGTTTCGGGTCTTATTTTCGGGTTAATTTCGGGTTTGGGTCGGTATCGGGTCATAGATATATATTTTAGTCTGAACCCCTTTTTTTTTTTTTTTTTTTGAAAAAAACCTTACTCAAACAAAGGTGTCTCTCCGCCTCCCTCAGCTACCTCCCAAGTCTCAATCTCACAAAACATCACAGCCTACCATCAGTGTTGACCTCAGACAATTCACCATAGCCATCATCCACGTACCATAGAGACAACTTTGCAAGGACGAAACGGAACTGCGATCTACCATCAACGTCGACCCACTCTTCATTTCAAACAAACCAAAACCCACGAAATAAAATCCATTCAGATCTCCATCGGAGCACCTTCCTTTGATCGCCGCTATCTAGATCATGCCGGAAAGCTTCCTTGACCACCAACGGCATCATAGCTCCCCACCAAGAAGCCGTCCTCCTTACTTTCTTTTTCTGTGCGAGATGGGTAAGAGAGAAGGGAGGGTCTGGTTTGTAGAAACGGTGGGCTCAGTGGGTCTGGTTGGTTTGTAGAAACGGTGGGTCTGGTTTGTAGAAATGGTGGGCTCAGTGGGTCTGGTTTGTAGAAACTGGGAAGTGTGAGGAATTTAATGAGTTGGAAGTCTGGGTGTGGTTTGTGAGGGTGTGCTCAGTAAGACAAAGTAAATAAGAGTCTGACCCGAGACCCGACCTGAGACCTGGAAAACCGACCCAATTACAGACCCGGTTTTTCGGGTCGGGTCGGATTTCAGACAGTTAAACCTAATTTCTATCGGGTCGGGTTTCGGGTCACAGTAAACCCGACCCGAACCGACCCAATATCAGTCCTATATGTGATGATGATTAAGAAGCATCCATTTCAGCCTACTGAACTAGAATCTTAAATATATATATATATTTATAAATAACTTTCAGGAAGCCACACTTTATTGGAATTGGGAAAGAACATATTTAAAGAGAGTGAGGGCTCACCACTTTCAATAACTTTAGGAACCAGAACTTGGTTTCTGAACCCACACTTGTTTCTGCAAATTCATTGCGAAAAACCTCTAACTAATTAGCAGAAAATGGGTGAAAGCATAAAAAATTAAAAATATTTAAAAATTAAAAAAAGGGTACAAAATTGGAATCCAAACAGTTGGGTCTCACTACCTCATGGGAATTAAAGCCAGTGCCTCTCCTCAAATGCTTCCCCTCACTTACATTTGATGAGCCATCAACATCCTTGACACCATGCGTTGGCCCACGGCGACCAAAATGTTTATGGGAGCCTGCATATAATGCAAACACTTAATCTGTGGGAGTGGGATACAAAACACAAGCATCACAAATGCACCCACAGAAACACAGAGAGGAATGTACAATCAGAAGCAATGTTAAAGATCAGAGTTTCCAAACTAAAATCTACCATTATCTAAGGAAGAATGGCTACTACGTCCACTTCCAAGGTTTTTAACTTCCCCAATCCGAGCATTTTCCATTTCAAATTTCATATCTCCATGAGATCCTGCAACATCACAAGCAGGAAATAGTAAAAAAATGAATTCTATTTGACCTCATAAGCACTTTCATGCTTCTTGCAATGGGACAGTGACTCCAACCTATGTATGAGTTGAAGTGCTTTGGAGTCAAGTTAAAATGATTCCTTATTGTTAGCACCATTCACTTATGACTATAATTTGTAAAAACCAGTACATTACATAACCAATAATTACATGTTCCAAATGTTTGTACCTTCTGAAGAATCTAGCAGCAACTGTGAAGTACCGGATGACAAAGACTCTTCACTAGCATGAGTTCCATCTGAACGACGAAGAGGAGCCCATACACCACGATCAGGCTTATCCTTATTTCTTGAACGTTTTTCTTGCTTCTCACTATAAAATCCAGGAAAGTCATTCGCAACAACCTTATTTTCTGGAGTTGAATTTGTGTCCTTCGAAGCCAATTGTGCATGTGGGATCCGAGGAGGCCGCTTGTCCTTCTCTGAATTTGAAGTCTGGATTTGCTGCTCTGACTGGCCCACAAAAGACTGACTTTGACGTGAATCCTTGTTTATAAGTATGCTTCTGATTATCCTTCCACTACCTTCACGTTGCTGGTTATGCTTGAGTGGACCTGAACCGATTATATTCCTAACAGGAGATGATACACCCTGCTGCTGTAATATGCTGCCAGACACCTGCACAAGGAGTAGCATACAGCAATTTAACAGTGTAGTGCTTCAACTAAAAGTCACATTGCTTCATAAAAAATACAATAAATGCAATGAGACAAATCTTCTTAGAAATTGCAGGGATGCAAAGACAGCAATAATCATACAAACAAGAGCATAAAAAATATATGCGGTCTCGTAGACTGGACAAGAAGACCCACATACATACAGTGAAAATACTTCCTCTAAAGAAAAACTCCCTACACCCCCAATTATTCACTCTAAATGTAACCTTTGAACTCAATCCACACTACAAAACATATGAGAACAAAATTTTGTGTTTTGTACCTTCCCTGAAAAAGAAGAAGTTGATTGACATGATGATGATGGATAATAAACAGAACTTAGGAATTGAAAGGAGTTCAAGTTCAAATAAAATCAGGATACAACATTACTTTGAGGCCACTTCTTACAATGGTGGTCAAGGGAGGCAAACTCAATTGAGAGAATTTTTTGGTCAAGAGTGGGTCCTCTAGTCAGAAAACATTTTGGAAATCCATTGCATCCTAAGGTGCCATCATAGTCATACAATCATTAAAGTCGCTTACCTTTCCTTCCCTATACTTTTGCTGCCTACTTGAGTGAATTGAGAAAAACGACAGTAGCAGAGCAGTTGTGTAGGTGTTGGGAGCAGCAACAACTATGGTGATAGTGGCTTCTCTAAAAAAATTGTGATAGTGATAATAGTTTTTTTAATTGGTAAGTTACATGCACCCAGTGGGTCTTGAACCCATGACCTCACCTTCCACCTGACACATGTAAGGGATCAAAGCGCCACTTGAGCTACAGCGCATTGGTAATTATGGTGATAGTGATAATAGCAACAGTAGGAATATAACACTGCAGTTTTTTTTTTTTTTTTTGGGTAGTCAAAGTAAGAATTGTTTGTTTGTGACCAAATCTAGCATGTTTTGTTGGAGGCATTGGTGCTTGCTCAAGGACTTGTTCTCTCTTAAGCTTAGGATACCCCTGTTACCAACAAGATATAACTCAACTTGTATTCCTCCTCTCATAATAATGGGATGGAGGATGAGTTCATGAGTTCAAGACCCCAGTGGGTGTGTGTGTAACTTCCCAAAAAAAAAAAAAAAAAATTTAGGACACCCCTGTTATTCAAAAAGAAAAAATTACCACAGGATGGTGGAGAATATAGTCTTAGTTATCCCAATAAAATATGTGAGGAGGATAGTAGGAACAGGAATAAAGATACAATGATGAAGCCAGTGCATTGACATAGGTGGAAGATGTTAGCGGCAAAGATGGTGACCAAATTTGTACAGTGTTGTGATAATTGTCGAGATGGTAGCGCAACTACTTTATCAACAAAATAAGGTGGTGACATGGACAATGAGGTGTAGCTAGTTAATTTAAATTTCCTTCTTTGTTGAGGGGTTGACTATGGTGGTTTTGGTTTTCCAAGAATAACACTAGTGGTAGCAATAGTAGTATTTTTCTAACTTTTCACTTTGTCATTCCATATTTATATTCAAAAATATCCTTTCCATTGCAGTAAGTTATAAAAACAACAATCTTCATGAGAAATCACCTATCAGGGACAAAGTGAAAAATAAATTAGAAAATTCTCAATGCTACAAACCATTCATCAAGATGGCTTAATTATTATTATTGTAAAAAAATAATAATAATAAAAATATATAAATATAAATAATATTTTTTTTAAACTTTTGTAATAGGTTATAATACTAACAACAATCTAAATGAGAAATCACATATCCAATACAAACTGGAAAATGAATTAGAAAATTCTCAACCCTGCAAGCCATACACTACCATTCATCAAGAATTCTAGTGCAACCATAGTGCCATTTCATAGTGCTTAACAAGCTTGTTCTCAGGTTAAAAGATTGTTATAAAAGATTTCCAAGCATGTCAGAAAAAATTCCAATAACAATAAATCTAATCCCAAAAGTTATTCCGTGGATTTCTGACTCTCCCAGTACTTCATACATGCTTCAAGCAATGCACATCTAGAAATTGTACCATTCAGAAAATCCAAAACCACATTTTTTCAGCCAGCAATCAATGTTAATCAGGCAGCACTCTTATCATTTTAATTTAGACAGATATGACTTAGCAGAGTAGGAGCAATCTGTCATAGTGCTCTAGTAATACAAGAAGAACCCTTAACATCCAAAGTTATACCACGAGTTAACTGAAAAGGGCACTCAATAAAATCTAGCAAGTTAAATGGATGGTCACTTATAACAGACAGAAGGCCAATGAAAGAGCGCAGCTCAAACTGCATATAGCAATGAGCAAGAAAGGCCTCTGCAGATGGAACAGCTCATATGTGTTCAAGTAATCCTTTAAGATGTCTCCCACATTAAAAAAGAACACAATATATAACACCCCACCACCCCCCCCCCCCAAAAAAAAAAAAAACTTCAAAAAATTATTAAAAGAAAATCAAGAACTCGTGCAACCATAGGCAATCTGTCCAAATTGAGCAAGCGGTCCAGCCTAAGCAGGAATATTGTAGGTGCCTAAATCAGTATATAGACCAGTAGTGAGAGCAGCCCACACCAAAACAGTGCTATACACAGACATCTCCATGCACAGTGATAGCGTACAATAGATATGTAGTCTGAAATGTGCCCAAGGAATACATGTGATTGGTAAGAACCAAAAGTACTTACAGAAGAAATCTCCCTCTCTTTTCCTTTCAGGAGCAGGACTTTCTTTTTCCCAGATTCATTAGTTCCGGATACTCCTGAAAGAAAATATAAGAGGTAATATAACTCCTAGAAGAATGGGGATAATATTATCTTACCCATAGAAAAGAAAAGAGATTCCAAAAACAGATTTTTTTTTGGCACCCAAGTGGATAAAATAAATCCTAGAATAATAGAGATAATAGTATCTTACCCACAGAAAATAATGAATTGATCCGAAGATAAACTATGAAAAAGAAACCAAATTTATTTATTGCAAAGCATGCTCTCAAGTACCATAGAAAGCCTACATACGCGACAATGAGTATGTAACAGATATCTTATTGAAATAAGAATGTCAAGAACATGCTCATGTGTGTGTGTGTGTGTGTGTTTGTGTGTGAATTCAACTTAGTTGGGTTGGCTGCATAGATCCTTTTTCATTATGAAACCTCTCCACTTAACCAAATAAAGGACCCACATCATGAAGGTGCGTTGATAAAATGAAGTGTTAAAAAAAAAGAGAGAGTAAGAATTCCAACCATATTAACAACTCCAAAGACATTAAATTAAGGTATACACACCTCAAAGAGGTAGAGCTGTAAAACTTTGAAAAGGGTCACCTAATAAGAATCTAGTAATATAATTATAAGCTAAAGAAGCAAATACAATAATAAGAAAGAACTAGATCAAGCAAATGAAGCCATCTATAACAAGTTCAACTAGTTCCACAAAAAAACATGAAGTGCTTCTTAAAAAAGCATCAGAAAAGTATGCCTAAGGCGGGCTTCATTAAATGAGCTTCGGCCAAGGGAAGTGATTAGACTTGGCTTTGAGATTTGAACTTTAAGCATTTAACAATACTAGGTGAGGAAATAAAATGGATAACATCCAGATTTTTAGATGCTACAGCTCAGCAGATTAATTAGTCCATGTCCATACTGAATTACCACTATCCTGAACTATGAGTTAACATGTTTGTGTCTAGGAATTCATTATGTCAAATAGAAGGGCGAATGTCAAATCATCACTAAACACTGAATTATCCAGTTTCCCAGCCATACCATTTTCCTCTTCCAATAATTCATTCCCAGCTGCAGGAACCAATGTAACAGACTTGTCAGAAAGCTGCTGATCATCTCGCTTTGGAACCAGAATGTAGGTTGATTTGTCTTTGACACTCGTATTCTTTGCAGCATCCCTTAAAACATACTGTCCATCAGACAGGAAACAGTATTAAAATAAGAAAACCAAAACTTCCAAAATCTTTCTTGAAATCAAGTATGGATATCTAGAGGGTCAAACACAAATAAAGATTGAAAATAAATACATCAGTATAAATCTCATACCACAATTCCTACTAGTTCAAGACGATGTACTCCAAAAACCACAAATAACAAACCAAGTTGAAGGAAGATCAACCTATTAAATTCTACATTGGCACCACATTTTTCCATTCACAAATACTTTAATCACTTATACAATCAACCAATATCTTTTCACATCAGTGTACTCTACTAATGATTGATCCTAGCTAAAACAGATACCAATCAATAAAATCTTTAACATGTTATTCAAATTTAGATCTACAAACCAATCATGAAAACACTGTATCCTTCTACTATTTCAACTGGCCTATACCCAGAGATTGGATGTGTAATATATGTAGATGACCAAAACTATCATGGGCATTTTCTTTTAAAGACTTTGTACCAGAATCAGCAGCCAAGCACAGGAAAGTATGGGCAAACCCACAGTGGTAAGTTAAACATTTGTTCTTATTATGTGGCATTGACGGGATCTACTGGTACAATGTTTTCCTTTGAAGTGTATTTAATGTGCCCAAGTTCCTCAGAAAGTTGCTTCTTTTTTTTCCTTTTTCATTGGGAAGCTGCTTTGTGCGAGGATCTTGATGGTTCAAAAATCATAAGCAGAAAAGTAGGGGAAAAAAGAATTGCGGATATGGTGAGACCTTTTCTTTTTCTTTTCTTAGAAGTAAGAAATTTTATGGAATAAAAGGAACCACCTCATGTACAAGGATGTACACAAAGAAATACAATAGACAATAGTATGAGCTAACACCATATTGCCCATCACTGGTCATTCTCCACTTCATTCTTTCAAACCCTGCTTGGTAAATTTGAGTACAAAATATCAAAAAGTCAACCAATTCCATCTCCCAATCATTAACATCTCTCTAATAAACCTCATAGTCCAGGGGTGTCATCCTGCCAATTGGAGTTACCAAACAAGACCTAACCATAGCATCCTTATCAACTACAACGTAGCATCCTTATCAACTACAATGATGTACAATTTAGGTTACAAGTTTTTCAGAGGCTAATGGCTAGGCATCACGCAAAATCTGCACCCTATTACCATCCCCTAGGGCCCCTACCACATACTTAACATGCCTCGTGAATCAATCCCAACCCGCCTTAATACTGCTCCAAAGGCTGCACCCATGAGTGCTTCTTACCTTGTTTACCATCTTCCCCAATCCTACCCATATTTAAAAGCTAAAAGTCTACAACCTGTCCCCAAAAAATGTGGCTTTTGAAACCAAAAGTGAAGTCAAGAGCATAGGTGATTGTTTGTTATAAGGGGAGAATTGACTGTCACAAAAGCATTAGGATTTGGAAAGCTAGTCTATGAGGACTATTTGACAAGAAAGAAACTGTTACTTTTGACCATCAAGCAATTGGGTGACTGATTCAGACATATAACACGGTGTAGGTCTGAGCTGATTATTAAATTCATGTAGGGTCTATTTGGATGGAGGGGGAAGGAGGGGAGTAGAGGGGAGTAGAGTAGAGTTGGTTAAAAATAGACTAATTTTGGGCCAAATCTACTCTCCTTTACTCTACTCCCCCTCCTTCCCCCTCAATCCAAACAGACCAGTAATGATAGCTAAGTGATATGGAGTGCAGTTCCACTATGTATAATGTGGACACAGTGGACTGAAAGATATAATTGTACAATTAATGGCATCAAGCCTGCTTAACATGAACTCACTCAAATTTACGGTTCTAAGATCATTGTACAATCAGCCACATGCTTTAGGCACCATAAATTCCATTGCAAGAGATTTCTTTCCTTTTTTCTTTTTTGTTTTTTGTTTTTTTTTTTTTTTTTTGGGGGGGGGGGGGGTAAGGTTTAGATGAGGAGTAGTTGTCATGTACAAAATTATAATACTGTGACTTTGATATAGAAAATACAACAGCAACAGCATAAACTACTTAATTATTTCATCTAAAATATTTAAAGAAAGATGACTACCATCCTGGTGGAAATCCGTCTCCTCTCAGAACCTCGTTTCGATGAGGCTGAACTAGGGCTTCCAGATGATGATCCAGAAGCTCTTCTGCTCAGTTTCCCATTAGACAATGATCTCTGTCATCACATATGGAAGAAGATTCAGGACACTGTTATAAAGGGCTCTCTTTTTTTATACATAATAAAAAATTTAATGAGAAAACATAGGGTTTTACCCTTGTACATGGGATGTATACAAGAATAAAACTGGGAAAAAAGAAAATAAAAAATTAACTTAAAATGGACAAAAGTGAAATTCGCTACTTATTCAATAATGGAAACTACCACGCAATCAAGATAAAAGATGAAGCAACAAGGCAACCTGCAAACTATACACGACACAAGACAAAACCAAACAGATGCAACAACAAAATTGAACCGAGAAAAAAAGAAAAAGAAAAAGGAATCAGCACCAAGTTATTAAAGGAGAAACTCCAACAATAATTTTATCGCTCAAGCAAACTATCTCCATTGGAGTATAATAGCATGCTTATATAAGTTACTAGAACTAAACCCTAATCCCAGATGACTTAGGCAAATAATTAAAAATACAACGAACTTCTAAAATTAAACAAAACTACATTAAGATTTTTTTTTTTTTTTTTTTTTTAAATTGTCTTCTTGATCCTTGCATCAATATAGGCATGCACACACAAAATGTCATGTGCAGCACGACAGAAACACTGAGTATCCTCAACTAGATTTCAAACAAGCATACCGGACAACCAAGCATGTCAGCAATTCAAGTATTATTAGCCAGAAATTGAATATATTACAAACAGATAATACAAATCAGTTATATGAAATTGCATGCAAAATAAAAATTGTTAACAAATTTTCTTCTACAGCTTATTGCTTAATTCTGACAAACTTATATCTAATGCATTAGAAACATACCCGAGAACCACCCTTAGCAGCTCTTTTCTGACGTATAAAGTCCATTAATGGTGTAACAATGGGAGCATCCTTTGCAGATCCTGCAAAAGCATTATGGGAGATAATCACTTGAAAAAACATTTTTCCTTGAAAACTCCCAACATTAACTATTTCTCCCATTCTAATTGCATATTACTTTTCCCTTTTTCACAACATTATTTCAGCATGCAGCGTGTGTCTACCATATGAAATCTTTCTGACTTACCAGCTCGTTCTGCATCTCTTCTCTCCAATTGTATCTCTGCACTGGGAAGATTTTCGACAGGCTTCGCAAGAAATTCAAGAAATTCCAGATACTCGGGATCTAGATGTTCATCAAGAGAATACTTGTATTTACGAAAAAGAAAAAGAAAATGATCGCATATATAAGTCACAGGTTAATGATTGCATATATAAGCCCACATGCAATAATTATAATTGTTGAACATTTAGTTAAAATATAAAAACAAGTAGTACCTTTCAATATGCTTCCTTCACGACCATCTTTTTTAACCCACTGCTTTGGAACGCGTTGAGATGGAGCATACTCAACAATAGTTTTAAACTGAGTACCTGAAGAAATCAAGAAACATTTTAGTTAAAACCTCAAGTCAATGTCATGTACTACAATGTCACTTATTTAAAGAAGGATGAAACAAAAAGGAAAGAGAAGCCCCAATCAACTTTTTCAAGAAAAAATCCAGCAGCTTTAAATTTTCTGAGCTGCTACCAACTGAAGAGAATTCATTACCCTATCTGAATTCAAACCGTGGTATGAATAAAAAGATAGTCACAAAATTTCTGGCAACAAGATTGATTTGAATAATCAAATCTCTTCAAAAGATATGCGCAAAGATTACCCTTCTCATTAACAAACAAATGCCCATCAAAGAACTCAGCGAACTCAATAACATCCTCAGGTTTCTTGAAGTCAATGTAGGCTCTAGAATAGGATTGATGCTTCAGGCTGCAAAACCATTTCAAGAAACAATAAATATATGACAATTCCCTTAGCAGATGACTTGCTCAAGTCCTAAATTAAAAAATTGCACCCTGTATTTCTATACTCAATTCAATTACAAAACTAAGCCCAAATAATTCAGAAGAAAAGTGTATCCCTGTAAGAATAAATATCTTTCCTGTGAAAGATTCAGGAAGCACATTTAATAGTCCCCTAGAAAGAAGCAACATTGTGGTATATAGGAAAATACTCTTTTGAAACACCCATATACTAATACTATATAACCAAATTGCAAAAATGATTTGGAATATTGGCTAAAATAAAAATAATATGATAAGTAGAACAAGGAGAAAAGCCAAAAACATAAAACAAAATCAGAGTTTCCAGACAGCACCGGCATTTATGCAATTTTATAATTGGAAAAGTGCAATACAAAGAGTGATTCACGTTCCTTCATTAACACCGATACAGTCTGTGTGCGTTTTATAATAAAAAGTAACATACTGTAACCTAAGCCATGTCTACATGCAGCAGCATGCTGCACTGCCAGTTGCATTGCTATAAGTAACATTAATCAAAGGTGTGCTACTATGAGAACGACATATAATTAGATCATAATTTATTATTCAAAACACATTGAACAAATAGATAAGAATCCACTTTGGTTGTACAAATTTAAAGAAATCATCTGTGTTAGCCAAGGGTTTGGAAAAATTAGCAGTAGCAGGATAAGGGCTTTGAATTGTATAAGGATGTGATGATGGTTTATACTGTTTATGGTTCAAAAGGGTGAAAAAGGGACTGAAACAAAAAGAAGATTAAGCAATGCTACTGAGCTAGCAAGCTCTTGACAGTTATTTACTCATATTTAAATAAGTAAATAAAAAGGTTCTTGGCTGGTATTTTAAGGTTTCAATCTAGGAATACAAGCCTACACATCTAACCAACATGCTGGACATGATATAGATGTGGCACCAATTCTCCCCCTTTTTGAAAAACTCAAATGATAAGATAGAAACCAAATGTCTTCTTTCCTATGGGGACCGATAGATCTCTAGCTGGCATAAGCTTCATTTCCCTTACCCTTTCCCAACATGAATGAAAATGTATTTTGATAAGCATCATGTTGATTTTTTTCCCCTTATCAAATAACCATAAATATTCAAAAGAATGTAATGGGATTTGAGAGGAAGGTCTCATACTGCACATTTTCAATAAAACCACCAATAGAATATGAAAGCAAACATCTTTCATGAACCCTCAAATTAGCATTAGTCCACCAAGCCACCTTATATGGATTAGAAAGTGTTTTTGGTCTTTTACTTATCAAAAAAAAAGTGTTTTTGGTCTTCAAGCCAAATCTGGTATAAGGAAATTCCACGTTCCATACCAGTCAAAATACCAGGCGTCACTTACCAATTTCAACAATATTGAGAAAAATGCAGGGTTGTACAGGCCAATAGTTGGTGAAACAAGAGATGGTTTTTTTTATTATTATTAATTATGAAATTCAGATTCTCTAATATTTGGTTTTGAAAGAAGATTGCATGAACCTATTATATTTGCATAATGAGAAGCTACATTTTATTTTGATCAGTTTTGATCCCAACAGAAAGGGGAAGTTATTGTACAAATTATTTTTACAAAAATAGGAGTAATTGTTTTGTATTAACAAACATACAAATTACACACAAACAAACACACACACACACACACACACACACACACGTATCTTAAATGATATGCAAGATACACCAGCAATGCAAATATTAAGTTCCAATGAACAAATCAGAAGTCACCAAAGCAGGTTCTAAAATTTTGCTTCAAGTCTTAACTTCCTTGCCACATCTTCAAACACACTAAATTAATGCAACAGCTACCAGGTCATGTAAGTATAACACATGAAAATAGTCTTCCATTTATTTACACTTAGCCAGTTCATCTCTTTCCTTCAATGCCACCCACATTAACAGCTAATTTTCCTCATTTCTACTAAAGCTTAATAAGGAATCTATGGATCAACCCCACCTGCAATATATTTTATACAAGCCAGTGAACTAAACCTCTCAACTATAATTTACACATGCATGCTATACATTAAGCCTACTCAGTTCCAAAACCCATTAACTATGAATAATGGCAATGGGAAGCTCATTCAATGCCAAAAGTTGCAAGATCCAGATACAAACAGAGAATAACACTACATAACCTTAAGAAAAATTCACACAAGCACAATCAACAAAAAATTCAAGCAACTAAATCCTACCATGCTTACATAAATTACCAATTAGACAGATAACCAACCATGCATTTATCCGCTGGGGTTCAAGGGATACTCCAGTGGCTCCAGCACCTTTTGTGGTGATTGGGCACTTTAGTTCAAACCCCACCAGCCCCACTCCCCCTGTTTTCCTAACCAAAAAAAAAATTACCATGCATGTAACACCAAGCCTTACCCACTTGTTTCAAAGCCATTAGCCTAAGATGCATACACAAAGATTTAACTCCAAAATTATAGCACAATCAGCTGGGGACGACACCTAATGAAGCAAAGGTCACTCATTCAAATCCCCCTCCCCCTTTCCTTTGGGCCAAAACTCTCTCTCTCTCTCTCTCTCTCACACACACACACACACATTTATATTACCATTTTCAGTATGAAATCCAAAATTTGAAGTGTATAAAACCACACCCATTAATCAATAAAAACACTGTGAAAACATAAGATTGCATGCCACACATTCTTACATACACACACATTTATATTACCAATTGAGCATGAATGCAAAACTGTAAGTACACCAAAGCAAACCCATTGACAAAAACACAGAACTAAAAAAAAATATTTATTACCACCAAAGCAAAAAATAAAAACCCCAAACCTTGCTTTGCCAGGTCGGAAAGTGAGCCAGTGGTAGCGACCAGCGAAGGCGGAATCGATTTGGTCGGTGAGAGCGGCCTGAGAAATCGCCGGCGGCAAGTGACGGAGCACCACCTTGGTCCGATCCAGCGAGTCCTTCATTTCACAGTTCACAAAAACCCCCCAAGAAACAAAAACCCTAGAGAAATTTTGAAAAAATTTGAAAATTTACGAAATGTTTGGTTCGAATTGGTTGGGGAAACGGAAAAAAATCCTCGCTTGGATTACATCTTCTCCGCTAAGAGGAAAAAAATGGAGGTCGAGTTCTGTGCCCTAATTTTGAATTTCACTCCAAATCGTCATGAGCGAGAAAAACAGAGAGAGAGAGAGTAGTGAAAAATGGCAGAAAAGGGGCTATTATGAAATATATATACGGTTCGCGTAAGAGAAATGAAAGTGTATGAATGAGTCTCTACCTGTGGGTGTATTTTTATGTGTTTAGACGTGTGGAAAAAATATACAAATACATGGGAGACAGTTGTGTTGTATTGTCATGTTGCTCCTTTTTTTTTTTTTGATGGACAAAAGAACATTGGATTTTACTGATTTAGCTAGGGTACTAAAAAACAAAAACTTTAGAAAGAATATTCTTTTATGTGTCCTAATTGTATGTATGTATTAGAGGTGTCCACCCAAACCAGATCCAATCAACCAGACCTGACTGAAACCAACCCACCTGCGACCAACCCATGAGCTTCGACGGTCGGCGGTGGGTTACAAATCCTAGAAACTGAGTCCAGCGAGTCGGTTGGCGAGCTCTCTCCTCTAAAAACCGCCTCAACTAACCCGACCAAAAACTTACAAAAATCCAGTAATTTAAGGTTTTTTTGGCAAGTTTTTGGTAAAATTACTTTAGATCCAATGAGATGTATGCCGGATTTGGGGAGATCTTAGCTAGATTTGGTGAAAATCTCACCATTTTCGCCTAAAAAAGAAATCTGACGGATTTTTCCATTGTGGACTGACTCGACTGGAACCGACCGCTTTCCGATGCTAAATCTCTCATTGGTTGGCATTGGGTCTGAACTTCCTCCACCTAATTTTGTCAAGTCGGTCGCGAGTTGGGCACAAACCCAACCCAAACCAACTCATGGACACCCCTAGTATGTATAATTCCGTTGGTTCGTAAAGTCTTTTATCGTCGAATAAAATATTTGATATATTTGGAGGTTGACTCTCATCTACATCAAAAACCACTTGGTGTTTTGGTATAATGATAAAGAACATCTATCATATGATCTAGGAGAAAGTATCCCTTAAAAGCATTCACATTAGTCTGCGTATAATAGAAAAAATGTATAAAATTTACACTGTTTTGTTTAAAAATGACCCACATTAATATGTGAATAATTGTGTAAATTTACAAGTTTGCTAACCGTATAAATTTACATTGACACTATTCATTTTTCATTTAATTGTTTATTCTTTCTTTAGAGAATGAAAAAAGAGAGTGGATAGTGGTTGTTGAGTGTGAAAAAAGAGAAACAATTAAAAAAATTTAAAAAAAAATTGATATTTTAATAAAATGTAATATAAAATAGATAATTTGATGTTAAGTGTTTTGAAAAGTGAGTGTGTAAAATATAAAGATTAAATTCTTATGTTAAAATAGACAGAAAAAAAATTTACACAAATTGATACGAATGCTCTAAGTTTGTTTTGTTGAGCAATTGACTCGTGAGAGGTTTGCATTTACCTTTTAGTGGTCAATAAACTATGCAATCTAGAGAAAAGTTTAACAAAATATAAGGGTATGTTTGATAACTGTTTTTTCCCCTTATTTTCTGTTTCCAAAAACAATTTTCTATTTTTGAGACTAAAAAACTTGTTTGGCTACTCAAAATGGACAAAAAATAAAAACTGTTCTCAAAACTCAATTTGTGAAGGAAACTGAAAACATGTAAAAAGCTGTTTTCAGTTTCTAATTTTCAAAAGTCAATGAAAATACGCATTTAATTTAATGAGTCTATCTCATTTAATAAGTTAGCATTAGAATTCAAATCATAGCAACAACATATTTTAGTATTTTCTATTTTTTTTTCTTCAAAAAAAAATATCTTTTTAATTTCAACTAACGAAACATGTTTTTTATTTCAAAATTACAAGAATTTTTTTTTTTTTTTTATATTTCCAAAAACAAGTTTTTGAAAATAAAAAACAAAAACTGTTACCAAACATAACCTAACTCTCTCTACTTTTTTTTGTGTCTAAATATGAAATATGATAATTGTAGTAGTTATTAATAGTCTTGTTTTCATTGCCTAAATTTGAAATTTTATCATTTTGATAGTTATTAATAGTCTTATAGTTGAATTGTGGCAAGATTTTAATAGAGAGTTTAAATATAGAATATAATTTTCACTTAATGTATATTAGAACAATGATAGGTAAAATTTTAATGCTTTCAAATCATACATGGGAAAATATTATAGGGAAACAAAAGTTATACATCTTTGGTTTTGAATATACTAGTTGATAATCAATGCAATATGAAATTTAATCGTTATAGTAGATATTAATAGACATTTATTATATTTTTTTCTTGCAACTATTATGATTGTGTTTGTATTATAACTATATATTATAATATCAGGAATTTATTATGATTATATTCATATATGGAACTATTTTATACATTATACCATTTGAAGAAAATATGATATGGTAAAATTTTAATTGATGGTTTTAATATGTAAAATGAAATTTGTTTTAAAATATATATGTTAAAATAATGACATATAAATTTATTAGATATTAAAAAATTATCATCAGAAGCGGACGTCATAGGATAAAACTCTCTTAAAAAAAAAAAAAAAAAAACTGATTGTCATGAATACTCAATAATATTTTTTTAAAGAGTTAGGCTCTTTTAGATATACACCTGTGGGGCCTAAGAATTTGGCGACCCCGGCCCATTTTTGTGCTGGGCCGAAGGCCCTCGCCGAGGAGAAAGGAATGTCCAAAGACAAACAAAGAAAGTCCAAAGTGCCGAGGAGCATAGCCGAGGATACTCCTATCCTCGGTCAACCAAGATCATAGAAGGGAAGAGTGGCATGCCATCAAAGGCAGCCTCCCGGAGCATTCCGAAAAGAAAGAGGAGTACAAGGGGTCAGCCATGGGAGCATGGTGGAGGAGCAGTTCAAGGAGAAACTGTCACCTTCGCATTAAGTATCCCCAACTAACGTCCTAGTCGCATTAATGAGGAAATGACCTCTGAACAGCGCTACCTCGATTACCGCGACTCATAGAACATTAGAAAGGATGTCTGATGGGACAGGCACTCAAGTATAGACTTAGATGATTAACAAGTGGAACGCTAAGATCATTTAAAGAGGACTATATAATAAGAGAAACCCACCATGGAGAAGGGGGAGGATGGCAATCTTAAGAACTCCTGCAACCCTGGCCATCCAACGCATACAAGAACAGAGCTCCTCGGATGGTGCCGAAGGCGAACTTTCTTTGATAAGCCCAGCTCATTTCTGTTTGATCATCATGTAAATCCATCCTAGTCGTTATCCACGCACTAAAGCCTAGCTCTTTGGCCCACTCTCTACAAATTTATTATACCAGGCTCACTGAGCCAAGATTCCTTACGTTTTAGGCTTGGCCCAAAAATCGAGTCCTTACAATTGACACCGTTTGTGGAAAGAGCTTGTGTGATAGTAAGTGCAATGGGTAGTTAAGATAAGATCAGGCCCTCATCGGCCAGGGTCCCAAGGGAAAGCCATTGTAGTGGCCAGTTTACTATGCGAGTAAGACACTATATGAGGCGCACACAGTTGTTGTCCTAGCTCAACTTCTGCTCAGGTCTATATTTCGAAGTGCGGATTATACGGGGATTGCTAAATGAGGGGCAGTTTTAGGAGCTTCTAACATTAAGTACTTGTCCTATACCTCTGTCCAGGTTCAGGTCCTCACAAATCTGGTGGCCAAGTTTACTGGACCTCCATTGGAAGGAGTGACAGCAACACGGAGCGATTCAAGGAAGCTCCGCGGTGGGGCTAGCCCTGGAAGGTATATGTTGATATCTTCTAAGCTGCTGAAGTGTTAGACAGAATCAGGGTCTTGCATGGCTCCTCGGACCACAAACCTAAGGGGAAACCAACAACTTTTGGTAATTATCTAAGTATTGGACAGAACCAAGGTCTTGCATGGTCCTCGAACTCAAACTGTGGAGAAACCAACAACATTTGACAATTATCTAAGTATTGGACAGAACCAAAGTCTTGCATAGCTCCTCGGACCACGAACCTATGGGGAAACTAATAACTTTCAGCAACTACCTAAGGGTTGAATGGAATCAAGGCGTTGCACAGACCTTTGGATTATGGCCCCCAAGGAGATTAACTACTCCAAACATTTATCTAAGTGATGAGCAGAATCTAAAAGGAGTCCGGCTCCTCAGATCCCCTACCCTTTCCCCACTCAACGAAGATGTGAACCAAGGTCTTGCATAGTCCTCGGACTCAAACATGTGGAGAAACCAACAACTTTTGACAATTATCTAAGTATTGGATAGAACCAAGGTCTTGCATGGCTCCTCAAACCATGAACCTATAGGGAAACTAATAACTTTCAGCAACTACCTAAGGGTTGAATGGAATTAGGGCGTTGCACAGACCCTTGGACCATGGCTCCCGAGGAGATTAACTACTCCAAACATCTATCTGGGTGATGAGCAGAATCTAAAAGGAGTGCGGCTCCTCGAATTCCCTACCCTTTCCCCACTCAACGAAGACGCGAACCAAGGTCTTGCATGGTCCTCGGACTCAAATTTGTGAGGAAGCTAACAACTTTTGACGTTTATTTAAGTGTTGGACAGAACCAAGGTCTTGCATGGCTCCTCGGATCACAAACCTATGGGGAAACTAACAACTTTTGATGATTATTTAAATGTTGGACAGAACCAAGGTCTTGCATGATCCTCGGACTTAAACCTGTGGGGAAACCAACAACTTTCGACAATTATCTAAGTATTTGACAGAATCAAGGTCTTGCATAGTCCTCAGACTCAATATCCTTTCACGGCTGCACAGTATGTGGCATAGAACACATGGTTATGTTCCCGATTATTCCTACCTATCTAACTTATTTAAGGCTAGTGGCCGAGTGCCGTAGTTGGCTTTGTTAAAGTCAGGGTGACGATTTGTTGTTACCACCAACGGCATTAGTTCCAAGTCTTATTGAAGGGAAAAATGACAACACACACATTAAATAATCACTGTGGAGAAAGAAAAAATTCATAAAGTAAAAAGTACAAAATTTTTTTTATTAAATAAAGGAAAGATACATCATACATCAAATGGCTTAGGCAGGCTTGTTTCAAAGATAACTATAAAAGGAGAAGCTGAGACAGGCTTGTTTTAAAGCTAACTATAAAAAGAGAGGCTGAGGCAGTCTTGTTTTAAGGCTACCAGCAGTGATTGAGCCAGTACGGGTGGTACCGGTGACGAGAAAGGAGAAGAAGCGGAAGCGCTTGATGGCCCTATCCCAAGATGTTCCTTTGATTCTCTCCCAGTTTCATGATAATTAAGTATTGGAGACGGCAACACTCAGGCATCAGCCATTCAGCAATCTTACAAACCTTCATCGGTAAGTAAACTGGATGCGAATCACTACCAGCTTGAAGGACAGGCAAAGACGCATACTGGAGAAAAATGTTATATTTCTCACAAACCTTTCTCCTAACTGCAAGATGCCTTACCATCAAGGTTAGACCTAGACTTTGTCGCACTGAAAGTCTGATACGATCTACGCCCGCTTCAGTTCTTGGCTGAAAGAGGGGGGTCTTCTTTCTTGCTTAGTTGAAAGGTAGGAGCATCTTTGGCCTCTGCTTCCTTTGCCTTAACTGCGTCGTCCAGGATCTAGGCGGCATTCTTGGTCCCTGAAAGGGGCTAGGCTTCCTTGCCCTTGCCTTAATCCAGGGCCACCCCATTTCCTAGGCCTTGATCGCGATCTTGGCAAGGTCCTTAGAAATGTCTAAAGGGTTGAGAACATAAAGTTCCTGTTGAACTAAAAGATTTGTAAATGTGGAAGAATGATTCCTCTAGAGCGCCTTATATAGGAGGCGAATTCCAGCGGAAATTAATTTGCACGGAACTCAAAGAGAGAGTCATAGGCGAAATAACTCCCGCCCAATTTTTGAAGAAATCATCAACCGTTGGATTTGCGTCGCTTCGTAAAGGCATTAATGAGGGCGCACTCCGTATACCGAAGCACTAGGAATGCGCCTTGGGCAGGTGAAGAGACTTAGATGCCAATGGAAGGCAAGACTTGACAAGCCATGGCAGAGACCCAAGGACATCAAAATCCTCCTCTCTGTCTAAAAGGCCGGACATCAAGATTTTTAAGGGCTATGGTGGGGCCTAAGAATTCGGCGACCCTGACCCATTTTTGTACTGGGCCCAAGGCCCATGCCGAGGAGAAAGAAATGTCTGAGGACAAACAAAGAAAGCTCAAAGTGCCGAAGAGCATAGCCGAGGATAATCCTATCCTCAGTCAACCAAGATTATAGAAGGGAAGAGTGGCATGCCATCAAGGGCAGCCTCCTGGAGCATTCCGAAAAGAAAGACGAGTACAAGGGGTCAGCTATGGGAGCATGGTGGAGGAGCAGTTTAAGGAGAAACCGTCACCTCTGCATTAAGTACCCCCAACTAACGTCCTAGCCACATTAATGAGGAAATGACCTCTGAACAACGTTACCTTGATTACCGCGACTCACAGAACACCATAAAAGATGTCTGATGGGACAGACACTAAAGTATAGGCTTAGATGATTAACAAGTGGAATGCTAAGATCATTTAAAGAGGACTATATAATAAGAGAAACCCACCATGGAGAAGGGGGAGGATGGCAATCTCAAGAACTCCTGCAACCTTGGCCATCCAACGCATACAAGAACAGAGCTCCTCGGATGGTGTCGAGGGCGAACTTTCTTTGATAAGCCCAGCTTATTTTTTTTTTTCATCATGTAAATCCATCCTAGTCGTTATCCACACACTAAAACCTAGCTCTTTGGCCCATTCTCTACAAATTTATTGTACCAGGCTCACTGGGCCAAGATTTGATACGTTTTGGGCTTGGCCCGAAAATCGAGTCCTTACAACACCTTTTATATATCTTATGGATTATAGATGTACTCAAATTAGGAGATACTTTATCGAATTGTTGAGTGCCTTGGATACAAATTTGTTTTTAAAAAACTATAAATATTGTAATTTTGAAGGGAGGAGTTTAACTCACAATTTGAGCTTGTGATTTCAAGAGTTTGTTGATTGTAAATATATCAAAAGTGTAATATTTTAATAATGATTTAAAAAAAATCGTACCCAAAACAAAAAAAAACCTACATATTTGTTTGTTATACAAATTGGTAGTAGAAGTTCAACAAAATGTTTTTTTTTTATTAACAAAAAAGTTTTTTTTTTCTTTTATTTTATGTTTTAATATTAAATTTAATAATTACGGTAATTATTAATAAATATTTATTACAATTGTATTTGCATATGAAGCTATATAGTAAGTTTTTAACGGACTTTAAATATAGAATATAATTTAAAATCAATTATATATATATATATATATATTTGTAGGGACTCAGTTTTCGGGCCAAGCCCAAAACGTAAGGAATCTTGGCCTAGTGAGTTTGGTACAATAAATTTGTAGAGAGTGGGTCAAAGAGCTAAGTTTTAGTGCGTGGATAACGACTAGGATGGACTTACATGATGATCAAATAGAAATGAGCTGGGCTTATCAAAGAAAGTTCGTTCTCGGCACCATTCGAGGAGCTCTATTCTTGTATGTGTTGGATGGCCAAGGTTGCAGGAGTTCTTGAGATTGCCATCCTCCCCCTTCTCCCTGATAGGTTTCTCTTATTATATAGTCCTCTTTAAATGATCTTACGTTCCACTTGTTAATCATCTAAGTCTATACTTGAGTGCCTGTCCCATCAAACATCCTTTTTGGTGTTCTGTGAGTCGCGGTAATTGAGGTAGCACTGTTCAGAAGTCATTTCCTCATTAATGCGGCTAGGATGTTAGTTGAGGGTACTTAATGCGAAGGTGACGGTTTCTCCTTGAACTGCTCATCCACCATGCTCTCATGGCTAACCCCTTGTACTTGTCCTTCTTTTCGGAATGCTCCGGGAGGCTGCCCTTGATGGCGTGCCACTCTTCCCTTCTATGATCTTGGTTGACCGGTGATAGGATTATCCTCGGCTATGCTCCTTGGCACTTTGGGCTTTCTTTGTTTGTCCTCGGACATTCCTTTCTCCTTGGTGTGGGCCTTGGGCCCAGTATAAAAATGGGCCGGGGTCACCGAATTCTTAGGCCCCACAATATTGTTGTGTAAAATTATGAGATTTCAAAGCTTATATTTTAAAATATTATCAGGTCTCGTAAGTTATGTGACAAAATATTAAGAGATCATTCAAAATAAAAAAATGAAATAGTTAAATGTCTTTGGTATTGTATATATTATTATTATAGATTATAGATTATAAATTTACACATGATTGAAAAAAAAAAAAAAAAAAAAAATGAAAAAAAAAAAAAGAAAGAAAGAAAGAAAAAGAAGAAGTATAAGGTGGTAGACTGGTAGGTTTAAAATCGCTAGAAGGAAATAAGATCATTTGATAACATTAATTTTTTGTTCTTCGTAAGAGGTGAAGTTAGATTACCAACTGTGTTGAAACATATTTATCAAGGAAGCGTCATGTGATGAAGACCATTATTAACTCAACTCAAGAGAAAATTCAATTAGATTCTAAATTGAATTTTAATTGTTGTCTAATTTTGCACCACATGTCTTATTTAAGTCTAATATAAATAAACCATCAAAATCCCAAAAAAAAGAAAAAAGAAAGAAAGATAACCTCATGTGTTTATCAAAAAAGAAAGAAAGAAGTAAAACTCATATATATATCGATGACTTAAAAAATGTGTAACTCTTATATTAGATATAATTTAAACTCATATATTATATATGTGTGTAATTTTTAATTGCTTTTAATTGTACCGTGCATATGCACGGGTTAACACTAGTTATGGGTAAATTGAGGTGGGGTGATTTGATTGATTTGTTTATTTAGTTGTGAGCAAGGAAATTTAAGGGGCTGTTTGGATGAAAAAAAATGATCACTCATCACTCATCACTCAATAACTCATTACTTATCACTAAATACCCCAACTTCCTAAGGTGGCATGTTTGACACTTTTTTCTAACTTCTGATAACTTTAAAAATTTTACTTTTTGTGGAACCCACGGATTGACTTGGCGCAGCTTTTACTTTTTTTCCCCCCTTCAACCCCCAATACCCAAACTCATCGAACCCAGAGCTTCTTATTTCTTTTTCTTTTTCCTTCAACCCCCAATACCCAAACTCACCGAACCCACATTACTCTCAAGCACCGTTCACCCAAAAAAAGGAGAGGGTTGGAAAGAATGAGATGAATCGTTGCCCCAGTCATTGACCCAAATCGTTCTTTGGGTCTCTCTTTATCCAGGTTTTGTTTCCCAACAACACCACCAAACCAAACCCATCTTTGATCTGTGACCACCCATTAGAACACCTAGTTGAAGAAACCACTTGGATCTGAGACAACTCGGATCAAAAAGAAAAACCCAGATGGGGAACGTGAAAACACCATGTGTATGATCAGTATCATGTGTTTATGGATTTGATTTTCTGGGTTTGAAAAATCGGTACCCATGTGCTTCTTTTTTTCTTTTTATAAAGTTACCCATGTGTTTCTGTGAAGGAGAAAAGAAAGATAAAGAATGAAGAAGAAGAAAAAAAAAAAATGGCCGTTGGAGTGAGTCTGTGAAGAAAAAAGAAAGAAGGAAAAAGAAAGAAGAAGAAAAGAAGAAGAAGAAAAAGGCCGTTGAGTGAGTCTGTGAAAAAGAAAGGATAGAAAAAGTAAGGAGGAGAAAAAAAATAAAAGTAATGACATGACTTCTCTCTGACTGTAGGTCCCAGAAATGTGTGTGTATCTACCAAAATGCCATCATAACTCATTTTTCATAACTCAAAAACACCTAAAAGTTGTTTTTAGTTTTATTAACTTATCACTTAAAAATCAAAGAATTGAGTGATGAAAACAAAACTTGAAAACACAGCCAATCAGGCTCCCTCTCCATGAGACCCGCCAATTTTGAGTTATTGGTGATGAAAACGGAGTGATAGGTGATGGAAAACATGAAATCCAAACAGCCCCTAATTAATTAGCTTCAACTTATGCTGAGTAGAGCCCTTTTGAAGATCAATTTATACGAAACTCACATGGATTTACTCGATCTTATTCAATTTCATGCATGAGTTTGGAAGTTTAGGATGGATGGAGACTATGTATAAAACTTATGTAGTACGCTGTTCACATGTATAAATTCCATGGACAATATATCTTTGTACCTTTTTTTTTTTTTCTTTTGTGGGAAAAAAAGCATACGATAATTAAATTACAAATCCATGGTAATAATACATATTATATTATTATTAGCTAGCTAGCCTTCAAAATTTCTCAAATAAGCATTCAATCGATGCCAAGAGAAGTAGGCAAATCCACAAAGAGACGAAGAGAACAAAACTGAAAACTCTCTCGAGGGGTCCAGGTTCGCATAGCTAATCTTTATCTATTTTCTTTACAGACTTGTTTGGGGTTAACTAAGTTGTAGCTTTAGCATAGATATAAATATTAGAAGTCAAACGTAGGTTTGAGTTCTTACTTTATAAAAATATAAGATAACTTGTAGCTGTAGATACAAATAACCAGTTCATTTCATCTAATAACCAGCTCATTCATTTCACAGCCATTATTTATATTTTTTTTACATTCACATATGTGGATTGAAAAACAGTAAAACACCCAAATTCTTCCCATGTAAAAATATAAATATAGGCTTGAGGGTCGTCATTGAGCTGCAAGACTTTTTGATTATATAAACCGGAGATAGTGACTTCTCTTAAACTTCCATCAACTCTCCTTTTATCAAAAAACAAGTTTAAGGTTGGTTTGTTTTTTCATGAAATACCAATATATTTTGACATTTAAGCTTATATGATTTTTTTTAAAGTATAATCATATTTTTAATTTTTTACATGTCATACTTATTAAATAAAATAAACTCATCCAAACACGTTATTGTCTTTTGTGATGAGAAATTTCAAAGTGAATTATAGATCTCCATCACAAAGTACACGTTAATTTACAATAGCTTATCAAAACTTTAGATTTGATTAATCAGATTAGTTGTAATGTTTCCCCATAGTTAAAATTTCTTTAAGTTCCCTCCTATATAAGTATATAACCTTAATTAATTTCACATGTTTGTTATGTGCTTATATGAAAAAATAGAAAGAAAGAAAAATACACGATCACTTAGTAATGTAACATGAATACAAATTTTAGTATTAGACACAATGGAAATTGAAGAAGCTTTTATAAGAGGAGAAACATTGCAACCAACCCCGTAGTTGTGTTCTGTAGTTTTTATATATGTATATATAGTTTATATATATATATATAACTAACCCCATAGTTTAAGAGGTTAATTAATTAATTTAATTAATTAATATTTTGGAGAACATTACAACTGATTCCATAATTCGAAGTAAAAAATTTATAATTTATCATTAATATTACCATCAATCAATAAAACCTACATTTCTCTCACACACACATAAATAATTTTATGCCACCACAACTCTCACAACACCATCACAATTCACACCCCACCCAATATAACCTAATCACAAAATTGGTACTCCTGTTTTTGTCTTGCCTCCTATTTGCTAAAGTAATACAAGTAAACTTTATTTCACTCTTGCCATTGTCTATTAGGCTAGGATATTTCTCTCTTCTTAAAAACAAAAAAACAAAAACTAGGATATGTCTCATGGCAACATCATAAAACCCCAAAAGTCAAATTTATTAGTATTTTTTTTTGTGGGTCCTAAATAATATAACTGTTAAGTTTTTTGTTGTCAAATAAATGATCTCAATTGTCATGATTTTCGTAACTCATTGACATATTATACTTCTCGTTATTAAGAGAATTAAAGTTTGAATCCCATTTTCCTATTATTATATATAGAACTAAATAAAATAAAAGATTTAAGTTTGAGATTCATGTACACAAAAAATCAATTAGTGTCTTAACTTGATAATAAAAAAAAATTTATCATAAATTATACCCCATAGGTTAAAATCCTATTGTATGTATCAAAAAAAAAAGTTAACTTATAAAATTTTGGATTCAAATTCCTCAACATAAAAAAAAAAAAATCAATATATTTTGTTACAATACTAAATTTTTTTTGTTACGAACTGACTATACTAAAAAATTAATTACGATAGAGCGGACGCTATAAATCTAAATTATATATAAACCGGCAAAAAAAAAAAAAATTATGTATAAATATCATTTTGTGAATAACAAAATAACATTAACAACTCACCCAAATGGTATAATTCAGATTTTGGGAGAAAAGAAAAGAAAAAAAAAAAATCTGGTGGGTAAAAGATTCAATGGAGAGCGAAATAGGTTGAGTATATGTACAGCAAAGCAAAGGATCCATAGGACTCCTCATTTAGTAGGGCTTTTGTCTCCCCACTTCTATTCACTCCCACTATCATAAGAAGGGGCAGAAAGAACAAGACTTGAATCTCTCTGCCCCTCTCTCACCCACCTCTCCATCTATCTCTGCTTCACCATCCAGTTAAGCCCTTTCTCTATTTTTCATGTTTTTCTTTATGTGTTTGATTAACTGTATCGGTTGTGTGTATGATGTATCTATTTTGTTTGTGTTGTGTGTTTTCCTTGCTGGGTTTTGTGCATCTTGAATTGGGTTTTTGTTTTTATGTTGGTTTATTGGGTGCTTTTTTTGATTTTCCTTACTGGGTTTCGTGTATATATTGGTTTTCTGTTTTCTCTACCTTTCATTGGGTTCTTTTTTGTGTGTATGTAATTGGGTTTTTGCTTGTATGTTGGTTTATTGGGTGTTTTTTTTTTTTTGTTACTGGGTTTTGTTGTTTATATTGGGTTTCTTTCGTTTAGTGATTTTGGGATTTTGTTTGTGTAATTTGCGGTTTTGGGTGTTTGACTAACTGGGTTTTGTTGATTGACATTGACTTGTGCAGTATAGTCTTTCTGTGATGGGAGAGAGAATCCCACCTGGAAGTTACTTCCAGTACCCTCCTCCTGGGGTACCTGCTTCTCCTATTAGGTCTGCTTCTATCCCTACAGATCGAGAAAGGTTGGTTCAAGTGCTCAACACTTCAAAAATTTATGCTTTTTCTATTATTCATATTGATTTTGTTATTTTTGTTGTCTTTTTTTGATGGGCTTTCATTGAAAAATGTAAAAATTAGTGCTTTCAAATAAGTAGTTTTTAGTTTTCTAATTCCATAATTTTGTTGATTTTTATTTATGTAATTTCCCCCCAATGAGGTGGTAGACACGTTTGGAAGCTTGTCTGTAAATATAATTTTCAATCTTCTCTTTGAAATTGTCCCTCTATGCTCAATTTATTGTTTTTGGTTTATGAATTAGCTCAATTGTATTTCTGTATTTTAGTGTTCATTTAACGAACTTTTAGTTGAGAATAAAATAAATTTTGAATCTTTTCTTTATGACCGTTTTTATACTGATATGTGGTGCCAATTTCCAATGATTTATTTATTCATAAACGATAAACTAACTGTTGAAGATACACGTTCCAAAGAAAAATGGCGCATAACTTCGGTGGAAAAGCCTTGTTGCCTGGCACTGGAGGGCTGGATGTCAGACATGTTTCTCAGGCTGACCCATTGAACATCTAATCGGTAACCTAGCCAAAAAAGGAGGCAAAAGGAAAACAGAAAGAAAAGGATTATGCATCTAGCAGATTTTAAAATTTTAGAGTGAAACTGCTTCTTGTTATTTCATGACCATAGTTGGTGACTTGCTCTCTATACTGCTGCTTTCCTGGTTCTGTTTTCCCCCCTTTCATTTAGTGCCTGTTTGCTTCCCAAGAAATTGAGCAACTGAAAATAAAAACTTTTGGGGCCATGTTCTCTTTTCTAAAGTTTTAACAAAAAGGAAACTCTTTTTTTTTTTTGGGTGTATGTGTGGCTAAAGATCTAATAACTCTCTTTAGAAGATTGCTATCTACTGTTGGATCAATAGTTAGGCTTTTACTTTATGGGGTATGATAGGATGTAATACGTGATTCCACTGCTATGATGATGGCAGATACATGGCTGAATTGCTGGCAGAGAAGCAAAAGTTGGGACCGTTTATGCAAGTTCTTCCCATGTGCAGCAGGCTTTTAAATCAAGGTTAGTGAATCCGCAACCTACCATTGCTGCAATGTGTGCTGCATTTTTCTGTTGTTTGTTTGCATGCCTGGTTGATACCAAGTTATGATTTCCTGTACCTTCTATGTTCTAATGCCAAGAAAAATTTATCTTAGCAATGTGCTGAGTGAGATAGTCTTTGAAACAGATTATAAGACAAAGTATGATGCTTAGGCAATGCTGACAATGTACTGTGCCCACCAAAAGATGTACTGCATATCAAATCGTCTTGTACTTAAAACTATGATAGCAATGTTGGTTGGATTGGAAGTTGATTAGCTTTAAAATTTATTTTGGCTGTATGTAGACCATAGTTCTGGGTATTTTGCTTTGCTACTTAACTTGATTTGTTCTTTCATCCAACTGCAGAAATCAGACGGGTTTCAGGCTTCAATCAAAGTTTTGTGGATCATGAAAGACTTGAGCATGAGAGCCCACTTAGGTCATTCGGTCAACCCCCTAATGGTAGAGCAATGGATTTGGAGGGATGGCCTGCGATGCAAATGGAGGTAAATCTAGTTTAAGCCTTTGATGGATGTTCATCTTTGTTTGAAAATTTTATGTTTAGCTGATGTGCCATTCATGGTTTAAGCATCACCTGAGCATTTAGGGCTGCCTATCGATATCATACAATAATACACACAAGCATACAATAATTTGAGATCAAGTCCCTGTATGTCAGAGGCTTAAAGCTCCTTCTCAACTTAATTTTAGTTAGTGAAGCCTTAGCTTTAAGTACTTGAGTTCACTAACAAGTTAGTTTTTGTCCTTAAGCCTTAGGTCCATGTTTTCTAGCCAGTCATAGCACATTATCTTTGTATGCTTACAACTTGTAACTATGTTGTAATTCATTTATTTAGTTTTCATTTGTTAGTGGATCAAATTTAGGGGCTTCATAGGGCTGCATTACAAATGTGGTGGGTTAGGTTCATTGTCATCTGTCTTGAAAATAATAATTTAACAATGACTTTTGTAGGCATAGAACCTGAGTTTTGCCAAACAATTGGCCATCTAACTCTACTTCATGTTTTCTTGTCAATCATAGTCCATTTTGTTTGTATAGTTGCATTTTATTTTCTTTCAAGACTCTCTGCTTTGTGCAACAATGACTAATCTTAGTTTACAAGATGTTAAATAAACCTGCTCAATTTGTGGTTGGATGTTAGGCACTCCACTTTATCTATTGTTTGTTCTATGTTTTTGTCACATTCCATGCACTCTAGTGAAGATGCAGGAAGCTAAATGTGGTGTGGAGTGCCAAGGTACCCTTCTGTGGTGGTAGTGGTATAATTTACATATGGTGGGTGCCTTCTCATGGCATCTTTGTTTTACTCTGGTCACCTCATACTTCTTTTGGGGTCCTTCTCACCTTCTCTTATCCGCTTCTTTATAATATTTTTAATTTATAGTGTCTATTGCTACATTTTCCAAGTCTGATGTTATATCATTTTATTTTATACCAATTGCGCTATAGAAAATGGAATACTGCATGTTTGTTTGCGTTAGATAGTAAGGTACATGATTCTACCAACCAGCCTCAGGTGGTCTCCACAACTTTCTGGAGTTCATAATCATGAAGTAAGGATAGGAAAAATCTTATACATATAGCAAGACATTCGGTAAGTTAGCTTGAGCAGATTGTTTGCTACAGTCAAATGATCTGCCCAGAATGTTTTGTTGGCAAAACTGAATGTATTATTATTCTTTCTGTAAGACTTTGGCATTTACATGCCACAATAAAAATGGACTATAATTGACAACCGAACCTTTGGCTGTGGATTGAGAGTATCATTTCCATTATATAATATATGAAGAGAGAAGAATGGGGGAAAATACTAATTATTTGAAAATTTTGATCCTCAGATGAACAAGACACTCTTTCTTGTTATTATTATTATTATGGAGATTCAACTGGCTGGGCTCTCTTGAAACATGGTAGAAAGAGAGTTTGGGATATAAGATTGTGATTTGATATTGAAATTATTTGAACTTTTGTTGATAATTTTGCTCCTGCAGGAAAATGGACATATTCAAAGAATGACTCCGTTACAAACTCCTTCGATGGGTTGGCCTGGGGTGCAAGGAATTCCAACTACTCCTGTTGTAAAGAGAGTTATTAGACTTGATGTTCCTGTGGACAAATATCCAAGTGTAAGTTAATGTGTCCCTGTGGAGTTAATTTTGACCTTTTCCTTTTCAGTACATAGTAGTTCCTAAAATAAAGCTTGGCAGTATAATTTTGTTGGCCGAATTCTGGGACCACGTGGGAACTCACTGAAAAGGGTTGAAGCCATGACAGAATGTAGGGTGTACATAAGAGGCCGTGGCTCTGTTAAGGATGCTGTAAAGGTATCATGAATGTTTTCCTTCTTTCCCCTTACATTTATTTTTACCCTCTCACTACATAGTTTGTTTAAGTAATTTACTCATTTAGTCACAATGAAATTAAGTACAAGTGTTGAATAGTTGACGCAGTAATTTGGAATTTTGTTAGTCTAAACTCCTCTTTGCATCCTTATAGATTTCATGTAGCTTTATGTTTGAGTGTTGTTCTCTGTTTAAATTGTTGGTAATGGCTTATTGTTGTGATTCATTAACATGTAGATCGTCATTTTAGACCAATTTTCCTCTTTTTCATATCTTCTAAATAAGGACTTGTTAAATTGTAGGTGATGCATGGATAACTTGTCTCCACATTTATCTAGTCCTACTCCCTTTGCATATCTATATCAAAGCTTCCAATGTTATCAAATTTCCCCAAATGTGGGAGCTATAATCACTAAATGGGCACCAATCTATGTATTTTGATTTGAGTTTTGCAATATTAGATCTTTTGGGTTCATTATTTTTGTTCCTCTTTTTTCTTTTTCTTTTTTTTTTTTTTTTGGTGGGGTTGGGATTGGATTTTTCAAGTGGTTAAACACCAATGATGCTTGTGGTGTAACTTAATCATTAATTTAAGCATATAACCTGAGTGTGCTGAAGCATGAAATGAATTCTAGATGAGTAACCTATATATGATGTCTGGGATTGAACTTTATTTGACAGGGGCTGTCAATTGAGGTTAATAATAAACTTATGAACATCGATATAGACTAGCACCATCCATCCACCTTCCTTAACGTCCTGTCAGGGTAAGACCAGGATAGCAAGAATCCCACTGACAGTGAATATTTTTTTGAGAGGGGGCGGAGATGAGGAATGGGGGATGGTTGAAGAGATATTATTACCTGCAGGTGTGAATATTGAATGTTGAATATACAGTTCTAAACATCCTTTCTTTTCTAATAATTAAGTGCCAATCTTCAAGTTGAATGATAAGTCATATCTGGCCCACTTTTATGGGGGAAAAAGAACTAGAATGGGTGTAGTGGTCTGTAAAAGAGGAATGAAAAATGTTGCTTTCCATTGGAATGATAATTTAGTTGCGTCTGTCCGAGTAATACAGAATGGAAAATGTTGCTTTCCATTGGAATGATAATTTAGTCAAATACATCATCACATTTTAAAATACTCTTATGGACATTGTATAGTTATTATTATTAAAGTGCTTTCTCATTTATATGAGTATTTATTTCAATCATTTGTGAATGCCTTTATGGACATTGTATAGTTATTATTATTAAAGTGCTTTCTCATTTATTTGTATTTATTTCAATAATTTGTGAATGCCCTGATTTTTTGAGATGCATAATTTATATTGCATCTACTGCTTTGTTAAGCTATATAAGTTATGACAGTTTGAGTTGGACTTGCGTTTAAAAGTATTTTTATTATTGCTTGCGATATCACTTTTGAATGACAATGAAGTTGATTTTCTTAATGAGGAAGTTGATGTGTGTTTGAAAACTTTTGTTAAATGAAATAGGATATGTTCTGATGGTCAAGGTTTATGGTAATGATTTGCATTTCCTGTGATGCCCACTGGGTTCAAGTCCTATACTTTCTTCTCATTCTCTTGAGGACCTATGTTTTTTCTGTAGGAAGAGAAACTGAAAGATAAACCTGGATATGAGCACCTTAATGAGCCGCTGCATGTGTTGGTGGAGGCTGAATTTCCAGAGGATGTTATAAATGCACGCTTGGATTATGCAATGACAATATTAGAAAACCTTTTGAAGCCTGTGGTATGAACTGGAACAAATGTATTGTTTTCACCCTTGCCCATTTTTCATGGCACGTGTTATAACCTATCTCTCTGTGTAGGATGAATCATTGGATCATTATAAGAAGCAACAACTGAGGGAACTGGCTATGCTGAATGGTACCCTAAGGGAAGAAAGCCCAAGTATGAGCCCTAGTATGAGCCCAAGCATGTCGCCTTTCAACAGTACAGGGATGAAAAGAGCAAAGACTGGAAGATAACCTCTAAAATGTTGACAATGTGGCATTGCTTAATCTGCTGAATTGCTAGCAAGCAATTGTTGATGACCTGATGGCATGTTTACAAGAACCTTGGGATGCTGTGTTTACAACCGGTTACTTCTACACCTGAGGTAATTTTGGGCTCGGATTGTTTTGGCATCACCGATGGATTAACCGCTTCATTCATTTTTGAGATATGCGCTCACATCTATTGTGACTTACTATTCTTTCATGTATTATTAATTTTGAACGTTGAAGACTTTATTTCATTAGTTTAATACCTTAATAACCACCCCTATTCAATTTATCTGTATTCTGCCAGCTGCTGGGTCATAAAACTCAAATGTACTTTGACATTATTAAAACATCTATTGTATAACATGCCTATGCTGATATATGCATGCTCTTCTTGAATTTGTAAAGTGTTCCACTATTGTATTGTGAAATCAATTTTTAGTGCCTTACGTGTATGGCCTCTTTGCAAGATTATGATAGATTGCCTCTACCATGGAGGAGGTGAATTTATGATTTGTTGGGGTTGGTTGTTGAAGAAACTGAAGACGTACATTTTTCTCTCGTTAAACACTTATCTCCATCTCTATTATAAATTAGCAGTGACTAATATATACATTGATCTTCTGGGATCTATTTACTCGAAACATCATGATGCCAATAGGATCGGCTGTGGCTTTGACACAGGACATGGCTGTTAGTATTTGCAATCTTGTTGTCAACAATTGACAGAAAAGACATGTGTGGCCATATTGATGCTGTGATGAAAAATTTTATGCTTACTTGAATTATGGGCCAATGGAGTAATTGCGGGTGGGATTGGATTGGAAATTCCGAAATATCAGTACCATTTTAACTTAATCAATCAATCATGCTGCTTTATGCTTTCTAGGCCATGTTAGAAAACATCCCTATTCCACTAACTTCATGTGCAACCTAAATTATGTTAAAAACCAACGGCTGTACAACAATAATTGTATGGTTGAACAATTATTGGTTGTAAGAACTTGTAAAATATCACAGAACCAAATGCATTATAGGTTGAAAGGGAGAGCAGGCTGTGAATTCACAAATAATACAACTACCTGCATTCTTTCAACTGTTTTTGAAGTACAGGCAAGACGAACTGGTGTGCATCCAACATTCCAACCTATTGGTTGAGGGGACGAGATATTAACATAGTACTTGAATAGTTTTAGAACCAATCCTCTTGCTTTGACATGTCTGGCTCATATCATGGTATGCACACAACATTTATTTTCCTGAATTAAAAAGAATTAGAGTAAATAGATATTTTCCTGAATAAAAAAGAATTAGAGTAACTAGCTCTTGAAGATCTTGACCATAGCAGAGTAGAAGAATGGTTGTGAAAAGCATTAGATGGGAAAAGCCCAGTACTTGCTAGAAGAAGCTCAACACGGATGGCTCATTAGTTGATTCTCTCGGGTTGGCTGGAGGTGGAGGTGTGGTTAGAGATGACCAGGGTAATTGGGTGATTGGTTATGCCAGAAAAATTGGTCCAATGAATAGTTTCCTTGTTGAGTTGTGGTCCCTCAGAGATGGGCTTTTCCTTTGTGTGCAAGCCTAGGTTCAAGCACTGATAGTAGAGATGGATGCCAAAGCCTTGGTAGATGCTTTCTCAAATCAGACTGACTCTAATTTTATTATTTCTTCTCTTATGGAGGATTGCAGACAATTGGCTACCTAAATCCCCCAAGTAAGATTTAGGCATGTCTACAGAGAAGCGAATAGATGTGCAGATCAATTGGCAAAGCTCGGATCGTCCATGGAGATTGATTTTGTTGTCTTTTCTAGTCCTCCTGTGGACATTATTTCTATTGTTGAGGTTGACTGCTGTGGGCTGTATGTAAATAGGCTGTGTCCTGAACCTATTTTCTCTGTTTAGTTTTAATGCTACATCCTTTTCTACCAAAAAAATAAATAGATAAATAAATAAATAAAAGGATTAATGTAGAGTGAGTTGTGAAATGATAAAATTAAAATAGATATCGATCTATTTGGTTCATTTCAGTCTAGTTGATTCATTTTGGTCCATTTCAGTAATGCTTTGTGAAGAGAGGTTTGCATAGAAAGAGGAGATACTCCACTAACACTTATATCACATTTTCATCATAATGTTGGTAGGTTCTTGATTCCATTCTTTAAATCCATTTCGATTTACTTCAATCCATTTTGATACACATCAGTTCATTTCAATCGCTTCGGTCCAACTTTGATGATGTATTGTGACTTGTGAGGATAGGTTTGGGTAAAAAGAGGAACTGTTTCTTTGATAATAATGTCATACTCTTAGCATAATGTTGGTAAGTTCTTGATAAAATTACATTTTTCTTATGTTATTATAGTTTAGTTTTTTTCCCCCTAATATAAATGATGAATTTACTTATATTTACTTCCTCTTTAGGCTATTCAAGACATATAGAAGATGAACCGTTTGTAAGAAGTATTAGAAACAAATTTCAACCATACATTACATTATTTACAAGATATCTCACCTTATATAATAATTGAATGTAAACTATATTATGTTTCCATGAATAAGAAAAGAAAAATTACAAAATTTAAAGGCAAAAATGTAAGTTGCAACCTCTAAGTTTGGCCAAAATTCATTCATGTCATTAACTTTGCTTTTATTCAATTGAGTCCTCTAAGTTTCAAGTTCATTAAATTAAAGTCTTTCCTTCAAATTTCATTAAATGTTGTAGTTTTTTTTATAAGATAGAAATTTTACTATAATCTAATTTAAGTGTATATGTGTGTGAAACTTCCTCCTAGAAACTTGAACTTCGGCCTTTACCTCCAACACCCCACGAGCACTTATAATTGTGGAGTGACCATCACACCAAGGGTATGCAGTGGTAAATGTTGTAGTTAAGTGTCCAAATTTTTGTTTTTCTCTTCAAATTTTTTTAATAAAAAAATCCAATTTATTATTGAAAAATATTTTTTAGATTTTTTTAATAAAAAAATTTAATGGAAATTGATAGAGAGACCTTAATTGAATAAATGTAAAATTTAGAAGACTCAATTGGGCGAAATTAAAATTAGAAGACTGAAATGAATTTTTGTCAAAACTTACAGAGTGCACTTTGTATTTTTGCCAAATTTAAAACACTTGCAAATGACAAATATGAAAAGCATAGTTTATAAAATTTAATATATTGTATCAAATATGCTTTGTTAGAATATAAACACATCATTTTAAAAAGGGTTTAGGAATAACACTTATAAGTCTCATATACTATTTTCATTTTTCACTTAAAAAAAAAAAATCATGCATTGTGCAGATTTGTGATTAATTTAATAAAAATTGATGCCAATAATTTGTTTTAATTGAATTAACAACCTTTTTTCTTTTTGTTCATTCGCGGCCAAGTAACAATCTTGTATTATTAACGATAATTATTTAATGCATCAGATATATAGCATCTTTTAAGAATGTAGATTCTACCATGTGAGACCCACATGTCGTGAAAAGAAATGAGATCCACACATTCTAAGAAAGCGTATGTCCATTCAAATTCTTGTATTATTAATGATAATTATCTTATGCATCGGATATATGTATCCCTCCTATTATAGTTTGTAGATCTCACATAGCGTGTGAGACTCATGTTGTGAGAGGATAAGGGATCCACACATTATGAGAACGCTTATATCCGTTCAAGGCCTTGTGTTATTAACGATAATTATCTCATGTCTCAGATATGTCCCTCTCACAGTGTGTAGATCCCACTAAGTGTGAGACTCACATGTTTTGTTAGGATTGGGATCCATATATTGGGAGAAGGCTCATACATATCCAATGCAGTAGATACCTTCTAGTATGTACCAACTAAAGTTGGAACCTGCGAAGTAACGTCATTTTATTTAGGTTTGATTAAGCTCACCTAGGAACCTTCCTTCAACATTACTTTACAGGCAATACCCTCGCTCTAAAGACAATTAATGAATTCATGAGTGCAACAAGAGTCCTGAAGGGTGGGCTTAGAGACAATCAATATACATAATGTGGTGAAGACCTCCGAGGCTTCCTAAACAATTAGGAAGAGTTCTAGGGTCTACGAAGAAACTGTCTAGAGCTTTTATGTTAGACCTTGGAAGCTAAAGCCAGCCCCAAATATTTGTTAAGAAATGCAGCTAACATACAAGGCCTTCATTACAATGCAACACACCAACTAGCACTCAAAACATAACGTAGGAAGTACCCAGGTCATAATCCAAGATACCTGGATTTGGTTTCAACTCAGACTACAATTGCATGCTTTAATGAAGGGAGAAATACTCAATTTCCATATGCATCCACAATGCACGTTCCATGCATTGCAAAATCCTTGCATGATGTCCATGCTTGACAATACAGTCAACCTTTCAACACCATGAGACAACAATAATCTCACGGTGCTAAACACTACCCTCAAATATACTTTCTTTTCCCAGGGAAAAAAAAGGCACAATACTGATGATAGTAAAATTATTAAGACGAAGAACTAAAAAAGTTTATAGAAGAAATTGGTGGTTTTATCCTCCTTTTCTTATTTCTGAGCAAACAACAAACAAGGCACAATACTGATGATAGTAAAACATTAAGAGGAAGAACTAAAAAAGTTTATAGAAGAAACCAGTGGTTTAACCCTCCTTTTCTTATTTCTGGGCAAACAACAATATAATCGAAGTTCAAATGGCCAATCCACAAGATAAAAAAATCAGTGTTGCAACCATTGTATTATTTGATGATTGTGTTAGGAAGTACTCACTCTTGTTCTGTTTTAGAATTCATGGATAATCTATACTTCAAATTGTAGATCTTTGAATGCTTTTGAGCAATGCCTATTTGTGAAAAAGAAGATACAGTTTGAAAAGCCAATGAAAACTTCCAACTTACCAATCCACTAATACCATATATGGCCCTTTTGAAATTATTCAACTCACCCAGTTACCATTCTCTCCTCTCACACAATGGAGGGCTACATATGTGGTCTAGCAGAGTCCACCCTTATGCAAGAGAGAAGTGTACAATACTGAGTGTACGGGATAATATCTCTATGGCCTTGAAAGCAACAAATTTCACTTTTTAAATGCACTATTTTTTTTTTCTTCCCTGCGCAGGGTGGGGGGGGGGGGGTGGGTGGTGGTGAATAATCCCACACATGCAGCCATTGATCATTAATCAAATCAGACCACACTATATTGCTCTGAATATAGATTAGGTTTTCTATTTATTTTCAGCTGGAGGCATGGACACACAGACACTCACCATCTATCATGGAAAGTAGGAACTATATAGCGCAGAATGATGGAACAAGATTTGTGTTCATCATTAATCAAATAAGACCAAACTATATTGCTCTGAATATATATATATATATATATATATTAGGTTTTCTCTTTATTTTCAGTTTGAGGCATAGACACACAGACACTCACCATCTACCATGGAAAGTAGGAACTATATTGTGCAGAATGATGGAACAAGATTGTGTCCCAAGTTTCATATCATCTTACTCACATCAGCCACCAGAAAGCATAAAACTACTTTAAAGCATATAAAAGTGGCTCTTTTTCATACAAGCATTAGACCATGTTGATGGATAAAAAATAAAGTCAATCAAATATGTAAATTGGAATTTGAGGTCATTTTCAGAACCTTTTGATTAAGACCTCGAAGAATTTCGTACAAAAAGTGTATCACTCCCTCTTATCTAACACACAGACAGAAGCCTTGTCCAAGTAAAAATTTCCACTTTGAATATCATTCCAAATATTACAATTACGACATAAGATTCTCTCACCTTATATGAGGACATCACATCCCAAACCTGGCTATTAAAGGAAACTTTTACAGATGATAAAAGCCACAAAGCCTGCCAAAAAAAAAAAAAAAAACAAATGATTACTTCAACAATTATTAAGATGATCAATGGAAGACCAGAGACTATAAAAAGCAATTACATATATTTGAAAATCAGAAATTATAGGAAAAAGATCGTAAAGAACATATATAGCAAGTTAGCAACTTATAGTATAGCTGAAAATAAGGACAACAAATTTCAGCAGCACAAGCTTATGAAAGAAACAACCAACTCCAGCAGAGGCCCACAGCAACGATGATAATTTTAACTCAATTACATCTTTCTCTGACTTAATATTCAATTCCACTATGTTGGAACATGGGAAGAACAAATAAATATATAAGCATATACCCAATATAATATATAAGATATAATATAATTTTATATCTAAACAAGTAGAAAAAATAGGAATTTTTATCAATTGCTCAGCTCATAATGCAAAAGATTCGTCAGAATTGAAGATCAAAGAGTAATAAAGTACATATATAATACAGAGAGAGGATGAGTCTCATTAATCATGAAGCTTCAACGTGTACAGTGGGGAGAGGAGGAAAATTCCACTACTGATAAATTAACATGAAAAATGTATAAGAAGTGTGCCACTCCAGTGGCCTCTAATTACAATATATGTATATATTAAGCATTTCTCTTGAATGAATAAGAAAATGGACCAGGAAAGTCTTATAGAAACAGAACAAAAATATATACATGGAAGATGTACCTCAGGTATAAGGGTCAATCCCGAAGACCAAGTTCAACTTCAAGCTCATCATCCTCTTCAAACAACTTCAAAAGACGAGCATACTGCTCTTCTCTCTTCTTCCTTTGCCACACCTTGAAAAGGAAGAAAGAGATTACCACAAGGACCAAGAGTACAAGGAATATGATGAGGACTGTAGATCCAGTGCTACTACTGGAAGTAGCATGAGTCTCAGCCTTTGTGCCATTCTTGGTATTCGACAAGTCATCAGAAAAGCCTGAAAAAATGCAATTAAAAAAAATCTAAGCAATTGCAAAAGATATAGATTTTCAGCTTTGTTAGCTCATCACTTATTAAAAAACTAGCAAAAACCATGTAAATCCAATATTATATTTATTATTGTTATTATCTTTATCATTTTCCTAGATGTAAATAAGGGGATGCATTCACTGATTTTGCTCAGGTTACATAATTTAGGAGGCAAAGATAATGCTTGAACTAGATCCAATAAGCACTAGCTCAAATGGCAAATCCTCCCCCCTAAAAGAGCAAGGCAGAAAGTGATGATGTGGGCTTAAGATCCACCATGTGTGTATGTAATTACTAATAAAAAAATAAAGCTAAATCTTAAAATAGAGTTGGTAAATATAGCCATAGGTCACCAATTAGCTCATATTCCTAAACAAGCAAATTTTGTTCTAAGACCATAGTTCTTTCCAACCTTTAAAACATTAACCGAAAACACAGTGCCCATATCTTGCTTCTATGACCACCAATAAGTGCATTGAGCTTTAACTCTCACAAAGAATTTAAACAAAAGGAAGCCTTTATAACTCTTTCAATAGTAAAAGTTCCAAATTCAGCTATTTTGGATGACACAAAGGCAGTATAGACCCACATGGGCCATCCCATCCTTGTTTCTGCTTTAAAAAACCTTTTTATTTAAAATGCATTTGAAATCAGTGAAAATTAATAAAATTTAAAAAGTACTCAAACTTTACTAAGAATAATTCATAATAAAGTGACTAAATTTTTATACTGGCCGTCAACGTATTGCAACCCTCCTCCTTTCTTCAGGCTTGGACTAACTACGAACAAGATATATAACACCAAGAACAGACACAAATAGAGGGTATCCATTATTTGATAAAAGCAACATAAAAGAAAAGACTTACTACAATTTTCCACCCTAAAATGTGGTTCAAGTACCTTTTTCGTCTCTCAAACTCAAAAAAGTTACAATTTTGTCTTAAAAAAACTTATTAGGTATCAATTTCATCCCATCAAAAAACAGAGTGCCGACGTGACACACTAAAAGGCTTATGCAGCCTAGAAATAACTTAATGGAAAACAATGGAGTCTAGATACACAACAAATTTCCCAACTTCTTTCACAACTATTCAGGTGGCATGTTGTGACTGGCTTTCAATAAAAGTGATGTCAGTGGCGGTTCCAGTGAAAGTAATGTTGTACTAATCACAATCTAACGCGACAACAAGTGGACAAATTTATTGTGTTTGTAGCATTAATTGTTAGAATGAAAAATAGACGGAACTACAAAATTGAATTCTTTTAGATATTTCTAGGCTAAAAATTGAAACTTTTTTAAATTCAAGCCACAAAAATCGAACCAACACCAAATTTCAGCCAAAAAAACAAAGTTACATACAAATCTACTTTTTTTGTCCAAGACCCAGTTCTCTAAGCAGCCAAACAGAAATCTTTTTAACACCCAGTTTTACTTTTAACGCATACAATAGTTTTCTCGGCAACCAAACGTAAATTAGCTAAGCAAACAGGAAATTCAAAACAGCATTCATCTACAAACCTAGCATAAATTATTGTAAAATTTCAAACTCAAATTATATAACGAATGAAAAAGTAGAGATCTGAGAGACGAACCTGAAAGGAATTGTAGAAAAAACGAAGCCAAGAATAGAAAGAAACGCAGCGATCTGCTGCGTTTCGAAACTTTATTCATCTCTGTGAGCGTGTGAAGAGATCGCTGTTATTTTCTCAGCAACTCTACGCTACCGTTTGTTGGTTTTAAATGAAATAATTGGAATTTGGACCCATGTTTTTCAAAAGTATGTCTGTTTTTGTCCCACTTGGCACTTGTCTTCTTAAAACTCACGTTTCATTCCGCTTAGAACCACTCACAAGAATATGGATTTTTTTTTTTTTTTGGGTGGATAGAACAAGAATATGGTATTTATTTTCAAGAGAATTGGACCAATTCAACTATTAAAGTATCTTCTCTCAACAAATTTTTTTTAAAAACTATTAAAGTATCGATTGGGTTGGATAATGGACTAAGTTTTTTTAAACGGTCAAGACTTGACCCAACTCTTTTTTATATATATAGACTAACAATTTGATACTTTTCCAACATATTTGTAAGCATGTATAGTGACACGAGTTGGCTTTTTTTTTTTTTTTTTTTTTTGTGTGGAGAAAAGTTAGAAAATACTCATATAATAAAGTGTGTGTACTTTAATTAATGAGAAAGTGGACACTTCCTATGATTTTTTTTTAGTAGTTTATATTTTTGTTGTAAATTTTTCAATAATTTATAGGATTTAAGGTTCGTTTGGATAGAACTTATTTTGCTGAAACTGAAAACACTGTAGCAAAATAATTTTTAAATGTATGAATAATATCGTGAGACTCATTTTTAATGAAAATATTGCTGAAAAGTGAATTTTGTTAGTCCTGTGAACAGTGCACGAAATCCACAAATTGATGAAAAGTGGCTGAAAGTTAGAAATATATGGCTACTGTTCATGAACAGTAGCCATTTGTCCCCTAAAACGCATGATGTAGCAGAGAAAAAAAAAGGGAGGGAAAATGCAGGAAGACCAAAATGCAGTAAACGCAATGTATATCCAAACCCCATCTTAGAGGAAGTAATTTTTTTTTAAATTTATTTTTAAATGATAAAATAACATTTGAAGTTTAGTATACAATACATAACTAAAGCTAACTTGACTTAACTTGCTCAACCACAGAGTTGAAACCGCCCAAATTTTCTACTAATCTGACATTTGTAATTTGGTGGGTTGACAGTGGTTTAGAATTTTTCTAACCTGCTAGTGGTAGATTTGTGAATTTTTTTCCTTCAACCCACCTAAATCTGAACCAAGTATACGGTATACCTCTATATTATTATTATTATATTTGATATAACCTATATATATATATATCTGATTGATAAAACCTATATTATTGATATACAATAAACGACAAAGTTTGGTTAAAAATGCCTAACGTTAACAATTTATGCTACTAGGACAAAAACTTGTGTATCATGGAGTGTCAAATGTCATTCAATGTTTATGAAAAACAAAATCCATGTAATGTGTTATGTCGAGTGTTAGCCTATGGGTTAACCTCCATGCTCTTACCCCGCCCGACGATAACCAAGTCGTGGTGTGACTAGCCTAAGGCTGGTAACTCCTTCCGAAAGCTAGAGGTTTTCTGTGTCTTCCTAGATAGACATGGGGTCGTGAGCATCCCTCAGCTCTCCGGTAACTCTCCTACATGTAGGAGGGGCTCTCGCAGTGTGGTCTGACCGTAACAGGACCTTTATTGTCCATGCCGCTACTGAGTACATGTTCTGTGCTGGGAAACAAGGTAGAGCGGTGACTAAGGAGGTTAAGAGGGTGTGCTGGTCAAGGCCCAACCCGGGCAGAGCTGGAGGAGGAGGGTTGATCCGAGATGCTCATGGAGGCTGGGTTAAGGGATTCACCCGCAATATTGGAGTGGCTACTAGCGTGGAGGCTGAACTTTGGGCCCTTAGAGGGATGGCTTAGCTTTGTGCCTATCTCTTAACATACCTGCTGTGGAGATTGAAATAGATGCTAAGGTTGTGGTTGACTGGATTAATAATGGCAACATATCTAATCTTAACCTTTCTTCCCTTATTGTGGATTGCAGGACGCTCGCTAGTCGCATCCCTCAGGTTTAGCCGACTCACTGTTACCGCGAAGCCAATAAGTGCGCCGATGCACTAGCTAGGAAAGGGCCTTTCAACCAACTTGATTTTGTAATTTTTGATAGTCCGCTTGTGGACATCTCGATTTTTGTGTTTTATGATAGTATTAGTATGTATTATGAGAAGTTTTGTCCTCCGGCTTCTTTCCCTGGTTAGGGGCTCTTAATATATTTCTCGTTTACCAAATAAAAGAAAGAAAAAAAAAATCCATTTTTGGGCTTAATAATATTATTGCCCATTGGGCCTTTGGGACAGACCTTGGCTCTCAAGGTTTCATGGGATAATTTTAATAAAAAAAAAACTTTAGGGTTTTTGCAATTTGGAATGAAACAACCCTTTTTTTTTGGAATTAGATTATGGTATCAATAGCGTAAAAATTACAAATACCAATTTGGACTTAAAAAAAGAAGGAGGAAATTTGTCCAAAAAGTATTAAGGTTACTTCTTGTGTCCTTTGCGCTTTTGTAGAAAATGAAGTCATGGAAAAAAAAAGGGAAGAAATTTTGTTCAAAAAGTGTTACGCTTACTGCTTCGCACTTTCATAGTTTCTAAAATAGGAAGAACCAACATGGATCTTATTTTTGTGTTTCATATTATATTAGAAATTCAACCAATGTCATTCTAAAAAAAAGTTGAATATGTCACAAGAAATTATTTATATGAGCCTAATTCTATTCCTTATTCATGAAATTATGAAAACTTTTTATAGGTGGTCATAATATCACCCTTTTTGAACAATATTCTCATTCATACGTACTTTTAATATTGATGATTATATTGTATTGTGACATCTGGGTAGCAACTCTTCACGTATTCATGCAATTGCCAATTGAACCATTTCAAATTTAGATGGCTTTTGTTAAAAATTTACTTATTAATTAGTATGTTGCAATTTTCAACTCTTGGAAATTTGTAACTACAATAAAGGGACCATACTTAAAAAAAAAAAAAAAAAAAAATCAATCTGGCTGCTTTACTTAAGAATTGAATCAACACTTTTTCTTCATTCAAAAGTCATACGTTTTAACTTAATCTAGTTGATTTTGTCCATTGGCCTCAATATAAAAGTATCATCACAATTTGAAAGAAATTTTCTTTTCCATATTGTGTTGAGTATTTTTGACTTGGATTACAGTCTCAGGCCATGGCAACAATCTATTTACATTGAGGGTCACTATATCCTTATTGTGGTTATCATAAGCGTTTTTGGATGAACCTAATATTTTAATGTGGATAAGGATAACCACGAACAATTTCTTATCAATTAGTGCATCTAGAAGTCAGCTTCACTAGAAATGCTTCACCAAAAATTTCATGACTAAACGTGATAAGGAAAAGAAATTAAAGGGTTAAATTTTTATTTCAAGTCACTAATTCCCAATTAAAAAAAAAACCCAAATTTTAGGATCCATGGCAAGTAGCCATTCAAAACCAATACAATCAAATTTAGAAGCTAAAGAATTAAATATAATTTTACACAAAATTATATGGGTCCTTGTGTTCGCAGCATTGATTTTTTGGTTAAAGGCAACATCAAAAAATTATGATCCTTTTTTAATGCATTGCTGATGAGCATTTGAATCTTCAACATCACTGCGATAAACATATGCATTCCAGTGCAACCAAAGTTGCCACAGACCCATGGGAAATAAAATGTTCAAAGGAAAACCCATTGTTGCTGGACTTGTTGACAAAGAGTTGGAATGGATCCATTCAACAAGTGGTAATGTGAAAGAACTCTAACAATTCAGAGGTGTACCCAATTTCCTGCAAAAAATACTTGGCAAAGGGGCATTCATGCAAGATGTGGACAGAGATTCTATGTTATTATTGCCAATGGGTCATATAGTATCAAGACTAAAAACCCTTGAACATAAAACTTCACACGTTAGAACACTATTATAACTACACAGCCAGAGAAAGAATAAGATTCTTGGAGAAGAAGGTATGGCTTGAATAGTTTTAAGACTTAAGAGGAAGATCAAAGGAGAGGGACTGTATGCCCCGAAGGATTACATAAGACGCTTCCTTTGTTTTTTCTTTACTCAAAATTGATGGCCGAATAATATGCACATATCAATGCCTCTAAAGCCAATATGAACAGAACAAAATAAATTTGCCGTTTTTTCAATAGTTTTTCTACTCACTGATGTAGCGAAGTGCAAATTTAAGATCCCCACTAGCAATAAAGGAAGAAACAACCCTGTAACTGTAATTAACACAAAGGTGTCATTACCCCCACCAATTGAATTGTCAATGATTTCTATTTTAATTTATTTAATTTACTTTACTTTACTTTGATTTAATTTATTTTTATTATTGATTCATCCATCCTTAAATGTTCATTTCAAGCATTGCACACTGATGAGCATGCAACTATACAAGGCCTTACTAAAAAGGAAAACATTAACATAAAATTGTTATGAAACTTTGCGATCCTAGCTAAAAGACACTACTTCTCAAAAAAAGAAAAAGCTAAAAGACGCTATATAAACTATAAGCCACTTAACTTAAAATTGCTCATGCATCCAACAAGTCAAAATTCTTAGAGAACACTTATTTGGACATTTTTTTTAAAGAACAAATCAATTTATATAGATTAAATTGTTTTTATTTCAAAGGTATCTATTTTTAACTGTCTTTTTTGGGTGTCTATCAGCACTTGCTTCTCCAATATCATGTCCAAATGGCAGCAAGAGTGGATTGGTTGATAGTCCTTCCTTCAAGAGGGATTCATGGACTCCCTCCATTTCGACATCAGTCACCCCATAGGATTTTGCCAATAAGCATTGCTAGTGCATGAGAAAGAATAGTAGAACTGAAGTTTAGTTCTAGGAAGAAGTTAGTTTTAACTATTTTATTTCATGGACAAGAAATAAATATTTTTTTTAAAATGATACATCTGCCAATTTATTATATATGAATGTTACCAACCCAAATAACTTAAATTGATGAGATGGGAAGGGCTCAATTAGATTAGGAAAGTTAGTCAATAATTAGTTACGATTGGATAAGCAAGAGTGAGTTTTATTTTTTAAATTTGATAGTTAAAATGGGGAGGATGGATTTGAACCTTAAATATATCACGTTGAAAATACCAAGAGGTGCCAAGCAGTTGAGCTATGAGAATCTTGATAAGACAAGAGTGAGTTAATTAGCAGTCTAGCATACTAATTACATTTATCACATATGTATTTCTTATAAATGTGATATTAGTAAGAACGCATGGAAAATTATTGAACCAATAGTTTTGAGTCATGTGGGTAAATTAAATTGGAACTAATCATCTTAAGAACCAAATAAGGTATTGAAGGTCTAAGTTTGACCAAAATTCTGTCTTTTCATAATTGAATAATAGGATGATTTGACTCCATATACTCATATATGGCTTGTTTATCACACCTTGTAAACAATTATGTTATTTTAAAACCTTCAAAAAAGAGTTCTTTGATTTAATTTATTTTTATTATTGGTTAATCTATCTTTTATTGTTCATTTGAAACTTAGGGTGCATTTAGTATACTGAATGAGGATTATGATAAGAATTGTAATTTTTATTACTAATAATAAAATGTGTTGTTATGTAATAACTAAATATATTCATTAGTTTGGTTGTGAGTAATAACATTAGAATGAAACTTAACATTTATTTTAAGAAATATCTTACTCATACAATTATATCTCCTTAAAAATTGTTATTTTTAAATTTAAGAAAGATATGTGTTATTTTTTATGATTTTTTATTTTTATAATTGTTAGATTTATATGAAAAGTTTGTTTATTTGGAAATATATTAAGTTTTGAAATTATTGTACTTACTAAAGAATAGCTAATACAATATTTTAAAGGGGAATATTTATTCCTCATTTTGAAGAATAGCTATTCATAAGGAATGACGATTCCTTATAATAAAAACATAACCAAATTAAAGAATAACTAAACCATAGGAATAACTATTACATTACAAAGCCTATTATAGTCTACTAAACATGCCTTTATTGAACTCTTACGAGCATTTAAGGACTTTGTGAAAAGGTAAATGGTAATATAAAAAGTAATTTTGAAACCTTGTGACCCTAACCAAAAGACGCTCCGTAAACTATAAGCTACTTAACTCAAATTGCTTATACTTCCAACAACTCACAATTCTTAAACAATACTTATTTGAACAAAAAAAAAAAAAATTTAAGAACAGATCAATTTATAGATTAAATTGTTGCTATTTCGAAGGTATCTAATTGCCCAATTGTATATTAGGTACAAGAGTTGAAACCTTAATTATCATTTTCAATATAACTCCAAAATAAGAATATATTTTAAGTGGGAGAAAATCAATGGATAGAAAACTTATGAGAGAATTTTTTTTGGGGATGATGGTGTTGGTTATTCTATTTTAATTGAAGTGCAAGCTACCGATCATACCTCTACCTCATTCCATCTCTCTTCAGTTCCAATTCCATTTTCTCATCTCTCGAAACTTGATTTTGCTAATCTGGATTTGCGTAATTGCATTGACAAACAACATGAGCTTTGTGTGAAGAAAAGCTAGTGGTATAGAATATGGAAATTGTCTTACACGAGGTTTTCGAATATGCTTGGAGCTGCCAAAAAAGTCAATTGGATCCAAAATATGATGACACTATAAAGTGCTTGCATTTTTGCAGGAGAGCATTAATAGGAAAAGATGGCTACCATTTTGGAGTTTGTTTGTTAGATTGTCACAAAAGGAATGCTAAGAAGCACTCCTAGATTTGGTATCTTGTCCCTAAGCTCCTCCATCTTTTATGTATTATAATTCTAATTTAAAACACTATTATTACTATTTTCGTGTACGTTCTAATAAGTATTACTATTTACCCTATATGTATGAGCAACCAATATATTTGTTGAATTAGTGCAAGTATGTCATTAAATAGGGGGCCTCATTTCATTCAATGACTTTTTTGCATTCATGCATTAGAGTCTCCAAAGAGAAATATGGGTCTGTTCATTTTACGTGGAGATTACTTGTGCCTCTTTTGCGTTTTGTTATTCATTGTTTTCTGGTATGAAAACATCCATGAAACTCAAAATGCCTCTAAGAAAGTAGTGTGAGAGGTGAAATCTGTCTTAAGAATGTAATTTCAAACACTAGCCTTGATCATTATTTTTGAGGTTCATAATGTAGTTGTATGGTTTGAGCTTTAATTTATATGCCTTAATTAGTCACACATTAAATTGTTCACATATTTTTTTCTTCTCTTTTTTATAGAATCATGAAAGAAAATTGTTTTATGTAATATTTCCAACGCTATAAATATAACAAGCTTTTATTTTTCGTTCTTGCGTTTTATGCATTAATTATCATTTTTTTTTCTATATATCTGAACACTTACTTTTTATTATTATTGAAAACCATTTTCTTTTGTGCTCTTTTTTATTTTTATTTTCTCTAATTTATATACTAAGTTATATCTAAAATTTGAACATACTGCCTTATAGTTTCATATTAAATTGAAGGAATGTCAGCATTGATGGAAGTACAAGACTGCTATATGTAAAATTTTAAGACTCTTTTCTTAAAAAAAAGAAAAAAGAAAAAAGAAAAAGGCTGTTTTGAGTTGTGTAAAGTCAATCAAAGGATTCTCCATTTCTGCCTTTTGAAGGGATATAACTCCTTTGATATAAATAATGATATCCATTTTCATTTTATGAGTATTGAAATTATGGTTAAATGATTGAAATACTATTTTTAAACTATTTAAACTTTGAGACATTTAGCAATTTATCAGGCCGATTGTAGGGTCGGTTTTCTGTAGCCTAAGCCCAAAAGAGATTGGTTATAGGCCCAACGAACCCAGAACAATAAATTTGTAGAGAGTGGGTTGAAGGTTTAGGCGCTGACCGGTGTCTAAGAAGCCTGAACATCTTTTTCTTTTATTGAAGAAACACTTGGAACAATTTACAACTAGGAGATGCTCCTCGGCCCATGGCCGAGGAGGCTTTTTCCCTCCCTTCCTTACAGTTATCCTTAGTATGCCGAGGACGAGGGGATCCTCGGCGCGGATCCAAAGAAGGGTTTGCTCCCCAAATTGGCCTTGGGTAGTCATCCCTCCTCGGGCTGGGCCATTTGGGCCTGGCCTGGAGTGGGCCGTGGCTGTACGATTTCCTGGCCCCACACCAATCATGCCTAATTTTTGAGAATTTGAATTTAAAATTTAAATTTCATAATTTACTTTTACATCCTTAGTTTGTCTTATTGTTTAGACATTTTCAATTTGATAATATGGTGCTTTATAATTTACTTTTATTTTTTATAATTAATAGTCAAGAAATATGAAATTTGAACCCCAAATGTCTCTAACGAAAATACCATAATGTGTCAGTCGAATTACTTGGCAATTAGAGACAAAGCGCATGTTTTAGCCTAGATTTCCCAATGTGAATTGAGAGTGTTTTTGAAAGGTAACCCATACATCTGGAGAAGATAGAGGTGAAAGATGAAGAAAAGTACCTATACATAATTCATGGGGATAATAATTTGTGGGGGCACAAGCTAGCTAACATCCAACTACTTATTTTCAAATTGTGGTTGCTTGCTGCTGTAGAGTGAATGACAATTGACAAGGTCAAAGCCCAGGTTTTGTTTTTTGGTCGAGAGAGAGGGACTAGCTAGATTCAAGTTTTCTTAACACGCCCTTCATGGGCCTCCCAAGACCTTTTGCTGTAGTTATGGTACGAACTATTCTGGATTAAGACAAGTGATTCCACCGACGTTGATTTGCTTGTCTTTAACGGTGAATTTATGAAAATAAGAAAAAGAAATGGGCTAGTTAGAAGATGTATATATGTTAGATACAAAGTTCAAATTTTCTTTTTCTTCTATGTTATGAGTTAATGAGTCATGACAACAAATATTCTACAGTCTTGTTTTATTGTCTGAAAATTTCTGGGTAATTTAACAGTCTTTTTAGGAGAAAGAAACAGAACATATGGTATTGAGATTCTTTGTTGAAAATCATATATAATTTGAGATTCTGAAGTTCTACTGCATAAGGTACTCTACTGGGACTGGTACTATTGAATTGACATAGCTTTAGTACTCCCCAAACAAAATTTCAAACTTTTACCTAGGTTGTAATAAACATTTTCATCATATTTGTCTCAAACTTTCTCGCTTTCTCATTGTCTTTAACAAAATAGAAAGAATCTTCCAGCTTTATGGCCAATCAATGTGGCAAAGGAAATATGATATAGCTAGTCCAGCTATATTTTCCTACATTAAAAATAAATTCATAATTAGATTCAGTACAGACCCATTTCAGGAGATTCAGTATTTTAGCTAGTCAATTTTAGATCAAACCAAGGACAAAAATTGAAGGGCCAAGCTGCAAAATTCCGTACATGTTCTATTTCCTTTCAGTAATAATGGTCCTTGGTTCTCTAGCTTTCCATTAGCTATATTTCACCTTGAGCATGACATGAGATTTTAGTTGTTAAAAATAATACAGTTAATATTTATAAAAACAGATTTTAAAAGTTGTACATAAACAAATAAACTAAAAGTAATAGCTGTTACAAATGCGCACTAATTTCTGGTGTTTACTTGCCAATGTTGTGTAGCCAACAGACTGTAAAACAATACTTAGGTCATTTCTCCAGAATAATTCTAATAATGAAAAACTAATGAATTATTACAAAGCATGAAAAGTCCCTTTGCTTTCCCTTAGTCCAAGGTAACTTTAGAAAAACAAAATTGCTTACAGCTTAGCTGACATCTTACAAAGTTCTAGATAGGTATTTTCATGGAGTGGTTATGAAGTTGCTCCATGAAATAATTATCTCAAGATTAGTTGCATATCACGATTGAGTTGAGATTAAGTAGCACTCAACAAAATTTTATGCTCTTAAGGGTTACTTTGGCTTCTGAGGCCAAGAATATTTGAGAAGGATGGATCCAAAACAACACAGGTCCTCTCAACAAAAAGGCCAACAAAATTAAACACAATTTTACTAATTTATTTTCAAAATCAGCCAAGGTGGACCAAAAAGGACCTTCATTAATTCATTGCATGTTCTAGTATATATATATATATATATAGGTAGCCCCTAGAGTCTCCATTATTTAGTTAGCTAGCTAGAATATTATCGCTATAACAATTAAGTAAAATCTAAGTAGACATATATGCATCTAGGTTTCCACATATGTTTTATAGCCTACTAATTTTTTATTCTATTAATTATCTTTTATAGATAGCAGATATATACAGATTATATGACAATAAATAAAAAAGAGCAGATATCAATTATTAAGGAGTTATTGAGACTACATTGAATAGAGTTTAGCTACAAACAATCCCAAACAAAATCAAGAGAATAACTATTTAGAGGCTCCAATAAGAAAGGAGTAAGTAAATTTAGATCATCCTTAGAAAGCCAAAACGATCTCTCATAGTTATCCTCTGTTGTGGCTTCTTGTGTGCTTGCAAACTTACACATGCTTTGAGAGTCACCTTCAGTTGCAGTTTTGGCTTCAGTTTCACTATTACAATTAGAAGGTGGCTCAAAATTAGGTTCTGAGGAAACACTAGTGGGATTGTTTCCCCTTTTTGTAGAAAATGACTGTAAAGAAGAACCAACTTTGGTTTTCCCTTTCTTGATCCCAAGCTTCTTGCACAAATGAGTGTTCCAATGGTTCTTAACTTGATTGTCAGTTCTCCCAGGTACTCGCCCAGCAATCAAAGACCACCTAAAGATAATAAAATTTCTCAGTTTTAATTGGTAAAGGTCAAGACAAACTTCTGAAATTATTTTAAACCTGAACATAAAATAGTTCCAAATCAAATCTCTGAATTAGTTTAGGTGGTACTAATTGCTATATATAGCTACAGCCACCAGCAAAATCAGGGAGGAAAAAAACAAAATTATATGTAGAAAAGTACGCATTGAAGGACAAAGTACTTTCATTACGACTAGGATTGTTGATGATAAAGCTCAAGCTACCATAAAAAGTACATCTTGATGACATTTTGTATATCATAATCTTGTGGAAAGCATAGGATAAAAACTATAGCAATACCATTCTATTCAATTCAACTTAATTTGATTGTTTTATGAAAAATAATGGAGAATATATACAAATAATAGCATCAAAGATGTTGATAAAACTGATCGACTTGTAAAGAGAAAAATGCATGTATATACATACCTGTTTCCAAGGAGGTTGTGAAGCCGAATAATGAGGTCTTCCTCTTCCTCAGAGAAATCACCTCGCTTTACACCAGGACTTAGATAGTTAATCCATCTTAATCTGCAACTTTTGCCACACCTCTTCAAACCTGCACCAGATTTTTGTTTTTTTAAAAAACAAATGAAGTAACAAATAGACCTAGATCTTCAAGTGTTTCCAACACTTTCCTATTATGGAAATAAAACTACAAATATATATATACCTGTCATTTTAGCTATGCGGTTCCACTTCCCTTTTCCATGCACCCTTATGTGATCCATTAAGATTCTGTCCTCCTCCACTGTCCAAGGCCCTTTTCTGTGTTCATTCTTAGATTCCATTCTCGTTGCAAAGTAGAACTGAGAGAACTTTGATAGAGAGAGAGAAAGAAACAGAGAGAACTTTAAGAGACAGAGACGGAGAGAGAGGTGGCTTTTAAAGTTCTATAGTTGGACTTGGGTGTTTTGGAGTTGCCCTGTAGAGGTTTATATATAGTTACATACTTACATTATCTTTTGAAAATAATCATTTCCTTTATTTGAATATTTAAAGCTTGTTTGGGAGTAGGGAAGGGGGTCTACTTAATAATTTGAGGCCTACAATGATAATTTTAAACAAAAACTTACATGTATCAATTGACTAGTTTTTTTTTTTTGGTTGATAAATTGACTATTTAATTGTACATAAATTTGACAATTCTCATCTTGAATTCCAACTCAACACACTAGGAAATATTAAGGGCATGTTTGGTACATGTGTTTAAACAACATTACATGTATTTTCACATATTTTTTCACCTATTTAAAAAAAAAAAACTAAAAATTGTTGTTTAAACACATATACCAAACGGGCTCTAAGGTTTTGAAATTTTCAAATCTTGAGAGTTTAAATTAATTTGAATTCATGAGAATTGACATGTTGTTTGGACTTTGGATATACTTTGAATTTAAGTTTATATTTTTAGACAAATACACTATAGTCTATATATAAAAAGTAAAAATTTTGATGTTTAAGATAATCTAATGTGTTATTTAGTAATTAAATAATTCATAATTTAACCACTATGTAAATTTTTTTTAATTGAAAAAAAATACATTTGAACATTATTAAAAATCTTATTTGGATAAAAAATACATCCTATATTTTTTTAATTGACAAAAATACATTTGAACATTAATAATAAAAGTGAACGATTGAATTTGAGTGTCACATCAAGAGAATTGATCTTCACTGTAGAGAGATGGAAATTATAATTCCTGTAATTCATGAGACTTGCGATGTTTGAGTGACTCCTATGGCATTTTGTCCTGCAAACAACCAAACTTTCAAGAATTCTTAGGAACAATGAATTTCCATCGCAAATCCTACATATAAAAGGGACTTGTTAGATTCCTAGAGAATACTTAATTTATAAATTGGCATGGCCCAATTTCTGTTGTTAATATTATATACTTATAAATGATCTGAATTCGATTTGGGGACAATTTAATATGTTGTCATAGTAATGGAGGAAGCCAGATAGTATTTGTAAGACATAGAAGCTCATATATACATATATATATATATATTGAAAAATTTAGGGGGCCATGTATATGGACGGAGCTATTCATTATCATTGGGGTCAATGCATCCTCTCTGTAATAATATTATTAATCCTTTTAAAGGCTATAAAAAAATTTATAGATATAAAATTTGAAATAAAACTAATAAAAAAAAAATTAGAACAACAACAAAAATTATTAATAGTAAAGCTAAAAAAAGTTAAATCCAATCAATCAATTTTATCAAAAACAAACAACTTGCTAGCCCTATAAAAAATTGTACACAAAATAATTTTGCCCTTCCCAGTAGTAGATGTACACATCAAAGACACAAAAAAAATCCTAAGTGAGCATTTTCAATTATGAATATTATTAAAACTAACCTTTGCAACAAATGGTGTATGAGATTTTTATGGATGCTATGATATTATTCGTTGAAAGGGACATCGTTATTACAATTAATACAAATTTGATCATATATGATTTGGAAGATTTAAAAAATGCTGAGTTCTCTTTTTAAAAATGATTGTATTATAATATATTAAAAAACAATGATTTGTGTCTTTTATCTTTGTTAAAGGGGTTTGTTAATACTAAATAAATGCTTATTTTGAGTTTTGTAAAGAAGTTTTTTTTTTTTGTTTATATTTTCACCCCTAACTCTAAGTTATGGCTTCATTCAAGAATAATGCCAAACAAACATGATATTCTATTATGAATTATGAATAGTAAGCCTGACACAAATCAAATGCATGGTTTTGTTTGTTACACTGAGGCTTACTTAACATAGAAGATCGCGCCCCTATATCGTCATACAAACGTACAAGTTAGGATGACGTGTAAAAGCTTTAGGAGCCTAGAAGTTAAAGAATACGACTAAAATTTGCCGTAAGAAAGTAATATATTACTTCCATGCAAGCTTACAAAACTTTTTTTTTTTTTTTGAGAAAAAGCTTACAAAACTTGACATCCCAGAATACACATAAAATTATGGCTGGAGCTAGCCTATTTTGGGTCCATTTGGATAGCACTTATTGTTGCTGAAAGTTGATAAAAACTGATTGTTGCTGAAAACACTGTAGCAAAATAATTTTTAAATGTGTGAATAGTATTGTGAGACCCACTTTTAATATTAAATATTACGTGAACAGTGCATGAACAGTGCGTAAACAGTATACGCACAGTATATGCACAGTAAATTTTGTCCCCGGCGGCAAAAAAAAAAAAAAAAAAAAAAAACACAAACTGCAACTTTACTTTGAGTAAAAAAAAAAAAAAAAAAAAAAAAAAACACAAACTGCAACTTTACTTTGAGTAAGAAACAGTGCTATCCAAACGCAGGCTTTATCACAACTTTCAAACGATTAACACGAGTTTGGCCACGCACTGATCAATATGAAAGCTACATGTCCAGTTATGACATTATTATTATTGTTAGAGGTTTATGGTCCTAAAAGTTCAAATTCAAGGCAGCTAGCTAGGCCATGTATAAGAAAATTAATCATAATCTTACTCGTAATTAATGCAAGTACTAGAACCTTAAGTTAGTCTAAAGTTAGTATAGGAATCTTAGTTTGTTTTCTTTACAAGTACTTGGATACATTGTCCTACAATGAGTAAAATTTCTTGTGCAGTAATATTTCTAACAATTGATATTTTCATACAAAGCTAGTCATATACACCATCCTGTCGTCCCTTTAATGGTTTTTAAAATTTTTCTTATTTGGTTGCAGTATGTACAACTTTGTTCAAATATTACAACTACAATAAGTATATTGAAGGAAGAGAACAATATGTTGAATTTTGTGTAAGAAAAAGTGTTAAGATAAAAAAGCAACTAATTAAACAATATGGTGAGACTTGTATGAACATAGGAAAATTAATTAAATCTTAACCAAATTAATCCCAATCTAGTTTAATAAAAATTGATTGTTTTGAAATTAAAATAAACTAAACAAATAATTAAACTAAAGCAAAGATATAATATGAAGTAGTAAAGAGATGTAAACAATCTAGAGAAATGAATTAAGTTTTTGAAATCCGCCTTGTAAGTCATATCAGCATTTATTTATGATCATTAATTTTTCCCAACTACTATATGATAATTTAGAATTCAATCTTGCTATCATGGAAAATATTCTCATTAAAATTCTTGTTTTAAAAATCAAAAGCATGTTCTTCTTCACTTCTTAAGTATAAAATCAAATTATCAATTGTATCTGTTGACAAACAAATCACAAAAGATATCCAATTTTATAATTAAGAAATAATAAACTAAGCATTCAATTAATTAAGATAAATCCTAAATCATGAGAAAAACATGATTAAAATCATATCTAGAATCCCATCTTAGTCGATTGATATGAAGTAAGAATAATTTAAATCATTAAAGAACAACTATTGTGGGAAAAATCAAATCACATAAACAATATTGATAATTCTTAACAAGGTTTCATCCTTAACCTTAATTATAAATTTAGTCACTCATAGTAATTGAAAGAAAACACAAAAATAAAATACTAAGCATTAAACTAGACAAATTATTAAAACTAACTGACATGAAAGAAAACCAAAGAGGTAGCCGCGACCTATATGTTCAGCCCCCAGATTTTTAGGCTTTACTTAACCGATGATTTTGGCTCATTTAACATCAGAATTTAAACTTTTGGTAAACTACAAAGTTGTAGCCCTTTAAGTTATTTCCAGCCCAACTTGAATTATTGTGATTGGACATTTGAGCCGAAAGTTATGTCAAAAATACTAACTGATGCGCAGACTGAAATCCTAATCTGAATTGGATTTAGATTCGGTGCAAATTTCTTTTAATTCCTTACTCCAATTAAACTTAAATTTAATTAGGTTGACATTTTTTAACTTCATTATGGTCATTGTAAAAGTAAAGTCAACTATTTTTCTTTTTTGCACAAATCAACTTAATTCTATTTCCTACAAAAAAAATAAATTCACGCAATAAAATTTAATTAAGCACAAAATTAATTATTTAACATTATTTTAAAATTAAATATAAAAAACATAAATTAACTTAAAATAAATATAATAATATTTTTTAATAATGATATAAATATACAAAACGAAGTAATTATCAATATACATCACTTTTCTTTTCATCGGTAAAAAACATTCCCCGTAAATTGTCAACACATGTTTTTGCTCACCTTGATAAATTGTCTACTTCCCTGAAAACAATGCAGGATCCTTTATGATTTGGGATATTTTCTCATGGCTCTCTCTATTATTGAGAACGCGAATCCCTTCATTTTATTTTCTATGATGTATAGTCCATTTGCATGGAAGATTTTCCTTTAGGTTTTTGGGATTTGGGTTACTGTCTTTTCTATGGATGATTTTTATGCACAAATCTCAAAACAAGGCTATGACTGGCATGGGCTGATGTTAGATTCTTTGCAAAAGCTGTCGATGGAAAAGAAGTTAGCAGATATTGGAAGTTGGTGAGTACCCGTTTGAAACAGCGCGTTACATTGGTGTTATTTTAGAAAACAACAATACTAGGTGCATCGAATTTTAATCGTGGGTTTTATTAATGTGTGTGCTTATTACATATATAAATAAATTATTTTAGAAAGTTTTTTTTTTTATGGAAAAATAAAAAATAATTAACTTTTTTTTTACAGTTTTTTTTTTAATTTCACAAAAAAAATTTCTAAAATAGATAATTGATGTATGTTTTAAAGGCATATGTTAATTATATCATTTTATTACATGTTAAGATAGGTTAACTGTTAGTAATGGATAAAAGTGATATTTAGGTATATAAATGGTAGAATGTGTTGATTGTTTAAGATCAATCCCTTTAGTGTGGCCGTTTGCATTGGGCGTTTGCGTTTAGGCGCTTGCGTTTTTGCCCCTTTTTTTTTTTTTTTTTTTTTTTTTTTAATATAGCGCATGAACAGTACACTCACATGGATGTACCGTGCAGGAGACAATTTTTACTGTAACGCACTGTTCACGCACTATAATGTAATTGTTCATGCATTTAAAAATATTAAAAATGGGTCCCGCGGTACTATTTACACATTTTAAATTTATTTTGCTACAGTGTTTTCAGTTTTCAGTTTTAGCAATAATAAGTTCAATCCAAATGGACCTAGTATGTTGTGAAATTAGGTATCCTAGATATATTATTTGAGTGGGGCTTAATTCAGCCGATTATATCGATTATCCACAACATCAAAAATTTCAATTACCCACACAATATAACCTATAAAAAAAACCAAGAATTAAATATCAAAAGCCAAAAAGGAAGAGAGTAAGAGAGACTAGAACCTTGATGATTTGATCAATACCCAAAAGGATAAGAGATCCTAGATCTAGAGCATATACATGGAGGGTTGGGATGGCATGCATTCTTGTCGATTTGATTTGGAGGCTTTTTGAAGGTGGGTTTTTGATGGTGCACATAAAGGTTGATGCTTGGTTCAACAATGGTAGTGCGACATGGGAGATTTTGTGGATGACGATAGGGAGTAAAGGAGGAAGAGAGTGGTGGGTTTGGCTGCACGTTTCAAAATTTGTCCATGTGCTTTTGGTTTTATTTTATTTTATTTTTGTTTTAGCCAATATTCGAACCTTGGACCTCATTTACGTGGACTTACTTTCTCCGTGTTTTCAAAATTGAAAACACCTCGTTAGCTGTTTTCAATTTCCTATGAAAATTGAGATTTAGAAATAGTTTTGGGTTTCGGTCTATTTTAAGTTACTAAACATGTTTTTTGCTTTAGAAAATAGAAAATAATTTTTGAAAACAGAAAATTAAGGAAAAGTAATTACCAAACATATCATTAGGTTTTTGTAAATTTTTAAGAGAGAAAGAGATGTACGCTTGCTTTTGTTACCAAAACCCTAGTTTTGTCTTAATAAAACTAATAATAAAAACCTATGCTATTGTACATTTCTATCCCTATCTTCTTTCACTCCTAGAATTAAAAACCAATTCCAAAAAAATAAAGGGCGTTTCTACCATTATAAAACCATAGATATGTAAATTAGAAAGGGAAAATCCTTCGGTTTAATTTTAAGAAGTGATAGTGAAGTTGGGGATTACCATGGATTGGGTCTAATGAGTAATTAGGTAATCTACCCTAATCAGTCCCCCAAAAAGACAAATTTTTCTGTCAGAAATACGAACCCGAACGTGGAATCAGGATGGGTTTTGGAAATGATTGTTAGTTTTTGCATTAATACTTGAACGGTACTACTCATCAGAATCTGGAGTAAAGGACGGAGCGACAGCAGCTTGCTACCACAGACATCATTATTAAGCTGCCATACCCATTAATTAGACGGTCAGGCCAATCAAGTCTGCCTTTGGTAACTCCACAAATAGCCACATTTTTTTTGCTTATTTTGGGAGTCCCACACCAAAATAAAATTAAAAAAAAAATCCCCCTCCTTTTTGCTTTTTACCGTAAATATATTCAACAAATACACAATCAATAAAATGATCCAAAAGATTCCAAACTTACTCCCAAGTATTTTGACATCGTTGGGGGGCCAAATATTTGTTTGAGAAAGGCACAAGACAAAAAGTGTACTCATGAATTTAATCACATACACACAATCAATAAAATGATCCAAAAGACTCCAAACTTACTCCCAAGTATTTTGACATAGTGTTTGGGTGGGGGGGGGGGGGGGGGGGGGGGGATATTTGTTTGAGAAAGGCACAAGACAAAAACTGTACTCATGAATTTAATCACATACATATAATCCCAAGGGCCGGCAAAGTAGTTTAACCACAAAAAGAAAAAAGAAAAAAAAAAGGCTAAAATACAAAATTCACCTTCTAATTTTTCAAAATTAATTTCAGTCCTCTAAATTTTAGATTTATTCAATTAAGAAATTTCTATAACTTTTGTTAATTTTTTTTTAAAAAATTGCAAAATATTTTTCAATTATGAATTGAATTTTTTAAATTAAAAAAATTTGAAAAAAAAATTAAAAAATTAAAAAATTAAAAAATTAACCACAACATATAACAAAAGTCGATGAAAAAACTTTAATTAAATAAACTTGAAAGTTAGAGGACTATAATAAACGAAAGCGTAGTTAGAGGACTAAAATGAATTTCGATAAAACATAAAAGGTGAGTTTTGCATTTTAACACACACACACACACATATATATATATATGTGTGTGTGTGTGTTTTTTTTCTTTCTTTAATTATAAATCATACCAATATTATTAGGAACAGAATATCCGTCTCCAATTGGATAATTGGAGAGAAGCTTTGTCTGTTCTTAGCTAATTGATGTTTAGGGTTTTTTGTTGCAGCCTTAACTTAAGTAATGCTGTTTCTATCTTCTGAGACTTCGCAATTTGCACCGAATGTTGATTTGAAACTTTTGCAAAGAAAAAGGTACCAATAGTTGGGAGATGAATTGTATTCAAATACATCTTGAAATTTGTGGTTTGGCTCTTTGGCTAGCCTTGCATCCTATGCAGTGGACATATATAGCACGTGTTAAAAAATAAGACAATAGAACAAATGAACAATAAATAATGCATATCTTGTACATGTACAATTTAAAAGTTAAAACCCTTAAATTTATATAACGTGATTGTATTTCACTGCTACTTGAAAAGGACTAGGCTTAGGGTTCTCTATTTCCACAACTCACATGCAAAATAGTACTTATAATAATCAAAACCCACGTGAGTCCGTACTTTATCATAGCTCAGAGGCCCCGATCATGAAAACCAACCAACATTTTTTTTTTCTTTTTTTGAAGAAAACCAACCAACATTCAATTAAACTATTTACCTATTGTTAATGAGAGATGCTAACAATTGTGAAGAATTTTATAGTTCAATTAACACTTTTTAACAAAAATATTTAAAATTAATTTAAATTATCTCTTCTAACTATCAAGTTATAAAAAAAAAAAAAAAAGGCTAACAACGCAACAGTGTCATAAATCACAGAAAAAAAAAAAAAAAATTAAAGAAGTTACAAATTTTACTAAATATAGCTTACAAATAGATATAAAAATAAAGATTGATGGATTTTAACAAAATAATAAGTGAATGTCTAAGTTACTTTTTATGATTGGTAATACACCAACTTGTAAAAATTATATAGTAAAATTTGTAATTCCTAACATCACTCATCCTAAATGAGAAGTGTGACGTTTGCAACATCTTCATAGCAAGTAATAAACCTATTACCTAAGATTTATTTTGAAAGTGTCGTGAAAATGTTATGAACATAACAATGATAGCATTTCTCTCCCGAATTATTACGTGGATGAAATCTACTAATTGCAACATTGCTACAGGCAATGCTAATGCCATATGTAAGGGAAATTTGACATTTTTAAGCTACAAAACTGCTACAGTGCAATTCTACCTTTAGAATTGCATTGTAGCACAATTCTAAACTAAACATTAATTTTTTATTCATCGGTTATCTCTCCTTCAGTCCTCTCTCCCTCTCACTCCCACTCTATCTCTCCATCTCCCACTCCATGCAAAGTCCCTCTTTCTCTCATCTCACATCTCTCTCTCTCTCATTCAAGGCATGCATCGGAGCTGGGTTGGGTTCATGATTTGATCTGGGCATGGTGGTGGGTTAGGATCGGTTGATGGTGGGTTTGGATCGGCGTGGATCGGCGGGCTGGGTGTGCTGGAGATGGCTCCGATGGGTTTGACAAAGGTTTGAATCGGAGATGGTGGATTGCTGGAGATGGCTCCGATGGGTTTGACAGAGGTTTGAATCGGAGAGGGTGGGTTGTTGTGTCATGCTTGGTCGGCGAGGTTTGGGTCGTGCTTGGTTGGCGAGGTCTTGGTTCTGCGTATTGGTTGGCGAGGTCTGGGTTCTGTGTTTTGGTTTGCGTGGGTCACGGAGTGGGTTTTTTTTTTTAATTATTATAAATATGGGTTTTTGTTCCAGTGAGATTTTGGTGAGTAGTGGGCAGTGGTGGTGTGGTGGGCATGGTGGAGGTGCGGTGGTGGTGATTGGGTAGTGGAGGCGCGGTGATAGAGGTTGAGGGAAGGTGGAGGAGAAAATTGGAAAAAAATAAAAAAGAAAAAATATATTTTATTGTGTAGATATATTATTTTAATGAGTAGAATAGGAAAATAAAAGTATGAGATGTAGGAAGTATTGTAAAATGGCATGGTATAATGATAAAGTGACTTTTTAAAATGATAAAATAGAATAGAATTAAAATTTCCCAATGCTAATGCTCTTTACGTGGTTGAAATCTACTAATTGCAATATTGCTACATTAGTTTGTCAACTTTTCTTAAAATTTTTTTTTATGAAGTTATAAATTTTATGTAGTAAAATATATAATTGTTTTAGTATATTTTTAAAATTTATAGTATCTTTAACCTTTTCTTTTCAAAAATTGCTCTGGGAAGAGAGAGAATCTGGAAATTGGATTCCATCCAGGCCGGAGTGAGATAATATATAAACTGAAGAAAAAGCAGGCCAGTAGGCCACCCAAAAGCGTGTATTTTTATTTTGTTGATGCATGTGGTGTGGGTTGGTTTACTTGTCTACTGCAGGCTGACAATAAACACGTACAAAAGCATTTGTTATTTCTTGTCCCCGATACAGGACACGATTGATTGACCAAGAAACAAGAAAAAGTTAAGGGTCATCTTTCTTTCCTTGTTTTTTCGTACGGTCAAAACTTTTTGCATCCATGGTCGACAATATAATTACGAAAAATGAGACAAAGTGTTTTTTTATGTTAAAAAAAAAAAGAAATAAATTAGTAGGGAATGGAATTATGAATTTAAAAAGGGGTTTAAAGCATTTCAAATATCATTCAAGGAGGAAGTCTAGTTTCAAGCTACCTTGGATAAAGGATCTTCTATGGTTTGTAAATGTTAATGTGTTTATGTGTAATGATTGAATGTTGAGTGGAAGTATGAAAGAAAGAACACACAAAAATTTATGTGGTTTGACTTGATGACTTATGTCCATGGTAAAAAAATCCTTGAGTGACTATATATTAATATTAAACACTTGTATTACAGATTTACAGCAAACTTAATGTAGAGTTTATATACTAGTAAATAGTTGACTAACCCTGTATTACCCATTGACTAATCTAATGTTACGTTGTTTATTCTACAAGTATATGAGCCTACAATTGGTTTGGGTTACTTGAAGCATAATATATTTAATACCCCCTCAAACTAAAGGTGAAAACTTGAATTTTGAACTTCTTGAATGTATAGCTTAGTGTGACACTTATGTTGCTTAATTGACACCACAAAATTTTGTGTCATTGACATGACATTGATGATGAAGTTGATATCTTTTCAAAACCATTTTAGGATGACTTTAGTCTTATAGATTTGGTTAGTAACTAATTTAGAGATGGTGCCTCACCAAGGGGAGGTGATTAGTTTGAATTTTTTCCTTGAAATGACAACTTAATTAGAAGGAAAAAGTTAACAGATGTTTTAAAGGCATTAGTTTAAGATGTATTTTTAGAAACTTTTTATGAAAAAAATGTAATTAATTTTTTTGACGGCTTTTTATATTTTATAAAAATTATATCAAAATTTTCTTAAAATGATTTATATATGACCTTTTTTTTTTTTTTTTTTTTTTTTTTTTTAGGTCATGAATTACAAGGTTCAATTCATTGTATTTATTTCGTAGGGAGAGAAAACAAAGACATGAGGGCGACTAGAGTAAAGAAGATGAGTTTTTGAAGTATTCTTAATGTTTAGTTGGTTACCATTGATTGTGATCCTCGTTAATCAATTGGTTTACACACTATGGGCATGCCTCTCTCTCAATTCTTTTGTCAGTTTCTTCCTGTTACTAATTATCGTGCCATAATAATGGTCAAACAAGTAAGTAATTAGGGTCATTGAACGGCCAATGGGTTAGACTTTAAGGTTCTATTTGCTGTCATTTTCTGACAAGTTATAAATACACCCACCCAACCCCCAAAAAAATTAACAAAAAAACAACGAGACAACCAGCACCGACACCGACCTTTTTTATTTTATTTTTATTTTAGGGTGAAAACTGAAAACTTTAATTAAAACTGGCTAAATTAGCTTAAAAGTACTTAATAAAATTGTGGTGGAACATCTTATATTCACACTAAAAAATTTAGAATGTCAATAATATATTTAGTCAGATTATGAGCAACTGAGTTACATTTTCTTTTTGTATGAGAGTAAAATAATTGATCAAAATAGTGAGCGTATAACTTTGCATCTTCGACTAGCAATCCAAAGGGAGCCAAAGAACCATCTTCATCAAGCAGGGATTTAATGACCAACAAATCGCACTCCAGGGCAGCCTTAGAAATTCCGATTTCTGAAGCACAAGAAAGGGCCTTTGCCGCTGCGGTGCTGCCAGTGCTTCTATTTCCTCACCAACTTGTTGAGAATTCAATAGCTGCAACAAAGGGTTAAAAAATAATGTCTCTATTGGAAAGGCTAAAATTAATTAAAATAACTTAATAACATTTCACTGCTACTGAACAGTAAAGTATTAGCAAGTCTAGACTCTAGAGACAACTTTTTTTTTCATAACTGCTAAGGTGGTAAGTTAGTGACTCATTGTGAGCTTATATGATAATCAATAACTTGTAACTCATCATTTATGAAGAATGTTTTTGGAAAAAATTTGTGTTAATATAGGCAACCTTGCAGCACAATGGCATGACTTACTGTCCTTTATTAGGAGAAATAAGATTCAAAACCCCACTCTTCAATGGCTGTAACTATCAAATTATTAAAAAATTAAATAAATAAAGTATAGGCAGAACTTAATCCAAATTCCAACAAAAAAAAAAACATTGAAAAAATGAGGCCAACTTAACGAACTATTTCAACTTGTTTTGAAGGAAATTTTTTTAACACTTATAATAAATCTTGCTTTAAGTTAAAAATTACTACAATGTTAACTCCTCCCCATTTCTACAGATAACACAGAAAACAGAAAATGATAATATAGCTTCCAAGTTCTAAAGAGAAACAAAAAATAAAAAGTACAATGTTATTGGCAAACTAATTTCATGATAGGATTCTGTGACAAGGCAGAATGGGCAGAAAAAGGCCAGCACATATGATTTGATAACGTGAGGATCATCTTTAGTAGAAGCTTGTCGTCTTTGATGCTTGATAGAAGAATTTGTTGTTTTTGTAACACCATGTGACCATGCTCCTCCCATTTAAAACACAATGGGTAAATGTGACAGCTATAAAGTATATAGCATTCACTTCTTCCATTATCACGCTGCAAAGAAACAGTAAAGAAGTTTGTTTCATATTCATAATTAAGAGAAAATTACTCCAGAACCAGCAGCCAATAAATACATTGGTTAAAAAATCATAAATGTATAGGACTGACTTGATAACTTTAAATTCTGAATCAATTTCTCCACCATAATTCTCTGCTGCACCCCACTCAAAGATTCAGAGTTCATAATTGCATTAGCAACAACTATGACTGTAGATGGAGAGGAGGCATTGACCTGCAATTCAATAAGATATTATAAGAATAGTATCAAGATAGCTTAGTGATAGTGGCACCATCTGTGGTGTCCGATGTCTGTGGTTCGAACTTTACCCCCAAGTGCCTCCCATTGAAAGTGACAGATCACAGATTCTGATTCGAAAATCGGTTTCTCCCCATAATAATTGGAGGTAAGACTGTCCACCAATTACCTCTCTCAAACCCCACAAAAGTGAGAGTTTTATTCACTAAGTACAAACTTTATTATAAGAATAATATTAGGAAGTGTCTTTAATAAAGGTTATTAATTTTCAGGCAACAAGGTTGCAAAATAAAACAGTTCAGAAAAATTACATTTTAAACATTATATTTTAGGGGTGTAACAAATTAAACCTTAACCCATTTAAGTGTAACAACATTGTGTTCGGGGTTTTAATATAGGGTGAGGCTTTAATTTATCACCATTTCAAACCTCGGGGTTTAATTTGTTACAACCACGAACCTATAAGGTTTAAAATGTAAGTTTTCCAAACAGTGTTTGTGTAGTCCTTACAGGGGCCTCAGGCCCATATCAAGAGAAGGTCATAATCTCATGGACTAAAAAAATTGGAAACAGGTGACTGTCTAACCCAACTACAAATAGGAGGGCCTCAAGAAAAGGATGTATACCCAAACACGGCCATTTAAGCCAACTGCTGTCTCAAAGGAAAGCTTCTTCCCCAAAGCATCGAGAACTGGACATGTTGGTGAGCTCAGGAGCCTAGAGACAAGACAAGAGATGTATCAATGTATCATTATAGCATAGAGGAAATCTCAAGCTTTATAACTATGCTATATAGTGGGGCGCATAAGTTATGTTTAACCATCAAAAGGAGGGGGGCAAAAATGATATATAGTGACCATGAGTTCAGGCACATGTCTAGATTTTAAAAAGATCTGTCTAACATCAAATATGAATTAGAGGGGAAGCAAAATTCTCACATTCTTGACAGACCAGTTGAAGATTCAAACATGTAGCCATCTTTAAGCTGGCCAAATTCTGCTGCTTTCCCACTGGCTGTAAAATGCAAAACAAGGTAATGAAAAGGTCAAGAGATGACCCAAAAAATCAAATCAACAAGGAACCTTGGAAACTAATAAAAGTCAGAAGCATGACATATATATATGGGGTAACATCAGACAAAATAAATAAATAAATAGAAACCAACCATCAGTGCATGACAACTCAGGATTCATGCCAGGGTTTGCCTTCACGACCCGAACATAGAGCAAAGTACCTATCTGCAGCACAACATATTAACAAGAAGAAAAATATTGCAGGAGCAAACAAATAATTGATATAAGTCAATCATCATTTTCCACTTTACATAAATCAAGAGACAGAAATATTAGAGTAGAGACTGTCAATGTTTTCAATACTACAATCACCTTTCCTAATTTTTTTTAGAGTATATCTTTTAATCCATAACAAAGAACTGACTATGGTGTACGGCAAGCTCTTAGAGCAGTCAAACAAGGAAAGAAACTGTTCATGCTATTAACTCATTGCCAAATACAATCCAGAAAGAAAAGTGTAGCTTTTTCCTTTAATTTCAAAATTAAGAAGATTAACTTCTTTTTAGAAGGAACCAGAATAGTGTGGAAAGAAATGCATCTAGCAAGTATAAGAATGTAGAAGTCATATCAAGTTTACAGCTTCAACGATCTTATCCGTTGGAAAAAGGATTCTTTGAAGTCAAAAGGGCAATACCACAAGAAGTTGAACCATGTTACCAATAGTCAGGAGATGTTTAAATCTATTTCTAAAAGATCTCCACAGAGTTGAAGATGTTTGTGCTTTTAACTAGTTCAACAATATCCATGACATCATCCATATATTGCAGGCAAGCCACTGGCAGCAAAATGAAGACCAACTACTCTTTTTTCCTTGGATTGGTAAGTAACATATACACCCAGTGAATCTTTAACTCACAACCTCAACCCCCTTTCACATCCTTATGGGGAGAGGGAGTACCATTTGAGCTAGAGCTCATTGGCAGCAAAATCAAGACCACTGTTCAGGTTGCCTTCAGTGGTATGAGTGAGAAATATTGATTTTCTTTCTCTTATTTTCCAACAGAAAGACCTCGAGGAAGCAACTTTGAGTTTAGAACACCTCTCAGCCTTCTCTCCCTATGTGTTACAACCTAAAGAAAAATACAATAAGATGTAGGAAAACACAACAAATTGACTTCCCAGGAAATATGCATACGATGATGCATGGGTACATGATGTATCCATAGTTAAACTAAAGAATGAACAACCTTGTCTTTGCAATTAACATATAAGCATGACCTTAAACTTGTACACACCTCAAACCTTGGTATGTTTCTTCTAGTTCCTCCTTCAAATGCAAGCACAGGCAAAAATGCCAATCCAGGTCCTTTTATGTCCACAAGAAAGTTCTGCAAATGATGGACAAAAAGATCATATAAAGTTATTCTAAAGTTCATAAAAACACAAACTTTTTGACAACGGGTACTTTTAAGTCCAAGAAAGGTATTATAAAGAAATTCAATGCAAAAAACCAGTAATTTACATAAAGAGAGAGTATTCACTTGGAAGCATACTTCCAAAATGTGGCCAACCCTAGCTAATAGGATCCATACCCGACCACAAATTTTAGGGACTAAGGCGTTGTTGTTGTTGTGTCTATATATATATATATATATTCATTCTAAAATTCAGATCCATTCAAATCTCCACGTCAACAGTGGTACCCCCTTTCTAAAAATACAGCAATATATATCATCATCAAGGTTGGGATGTCTAACTTGCAGGCTTGCAGCGCGCACACACACACACACAATTTTTATTTTTTAAAAAACATACATAGATTCATAGGTAAAACAGACACTACAAGTAACTTTTTTAAGTCCTCAGAGAGGTAATTCAATCTCTACAGAGATTAGAACAACTGCTATAATTTCATGAAATTCATAAATAATCTAGGGTACATGGATCGTAACGATTAAGGGACAAAATGACTGCTAAAATTTTAAAAAGCAACAAAGCTAAAATAAGAAGTTTCTACTAGCAATGGAGGTTAATAATACCAAATTCAATGATGTAATCAAGTAAAATTTCTTACATCTGCTTTAGAGTCCACCACAATTCCAAGAACAGAATCTCCTGCATGAGGCACGTACTGTACAAAGTAACAAATTCACAACATTAAAAGAAGAGGAAAAATAAGAAAAATAGAAACAAATTGAAAGGCATGTAAAGGACTGCCACAAATTTTTTATTTTATTTTTGATAAGTATGTGAAGGAACTATAGCAAACAATTTAGAGATCATTGTCACCCAATCTAATTGAAAGAATCAAAGCACCGCTGAAGTATACAACATAAAAAGGAAAACTATCCATTTTCAATACAGGGCTGGAATAATCACCAGTGAGCACATAACCTAAAACACTTCAAAATTAGTCCCAACCTGTTGAAGATGATGCAAAACGCACCACGTCAGTAAGTTTGAAGACCAAAGCTGATAAACTGAAGCACACCGTTTCACTAAAGAAAGAATCATCAAACACACCGTTTCATTAATGCAAACAACTGAGCCAATGGTCTTGCTCAAACTGTGTCTTATTGGATGTTTAAATATCAGTTATCTAGGTGCGTAAATCAGTTAGAGAGCTAAGCCTAACTCCCTCCACATTATACAGATCCAATCCGTAAATCCAGGGTTACAGTTTTTATTCAGTTAGTGATATTTTTTAGTATAAATACAGCATCATACTTCTGAATGTAAAATAAGCAAGGTTTAATACATTTTTCACTCTTTCATCTCTCTCTCTTTTTCTCTCTTAAATTTCTCTACAATTCTCAGCAATACTCTTTGTACTTGCTTGTTGTTCATCAATCTTGCTAAACACAGTTAGATTTCTCTGTTAAATTTCTTCATGGTATCAGAGCCTTTGATCTCTGCAAGCAATTCAACCATGGCAGCATCTAGCTCAGCTATGGCTTCTTCGTCTACAGCTCCTATTACTTCTGTAAATGGATTCAAATATTATGTTCTTTTCATTGATCACTTCACTAAATTTACTTGGATTTATTTGCTTCAAAGTAAATCTGAGGTCTTTGATAAGTTTGTTCATTTCAAAAACCTGGTTGAAAATCAGTTTTCTGTCAAAATAAAGACCTTCAGGTCTGATGGGGGTGGGGAATACACATCTAACATTTTCAAGTCTTATCTGTCCCAAAATGATATCATACATCAGATTTCTTGCCCATACACTCCTCAGCAAAATGGCTTGGTTGAAAGGAAGCACAGACATCTTGTTGAGGCCATAATCACATTGCGTCTCAAGCTTCCATTTCAACTGCCTATTGGTCTTATGCTGTTCAAACCAAGTCACCTTGATCAATTTACTTCCCACTTCTGTCTTAAATTTTCATTCCCCTTGGCAAAAGTTATATAATTTCCAACCTGATTTCTCACAGCTCAAAGTCTTTGGTTGTGCCTGTTATCCCTATCTCCTATACCTCCCATAAGCTAGAACCTAGATCTAAAGAATGTCTTTTTCTAGGATATTCCACACTCTCAAAGTCTTTGTCTTGATCTTGTTACTAAACACCTTTACACCTCTAGGCACGTGGTCTTAATGAGTCCAAATTCCCTTTTTCCACCACTTCTCCATCTTTATCTGCATCCCCATCTTCAATACCATCCTCGGTGTCTAATCCATTGTGGCTGTCTAATCTCCTTTATCTTCACTCCACTAATCAGAATTCTCTTTTCGGACCTTACACTTCTTCCACTACCTCTCCCCAACCTGATCTCACCTCCTTTCCACCTTTCACTGGATCCCTACCAATTCATCTCCACAAGACAGTTCAACTATACCTACTTCTGCAGTTCCCAATTCTACCATCCTAGTTCCTTCAGTCCCAGCTTCAGCAGAACCTACCACAGTAGCTACCAGCACCACTGACCTTATTCCTATTTCCTCACCCACCAGCACCATCCAAAATACCCATCCTATGCAGACTAGATCCAAGAGTGGAATTACAAAACCCAAACTATGCTACAAAGCTGTTATGGATTACTCTTACACAGAACCTCCCACTTACAAGATTGCTTCTACATATCCAAAGTGGTGTGAAGCTATGGACGCTAAATTCCAGGCTCTTCAAAAACAGGAAACTTGGTCCCTGGTTCCACCTCCTCCTAATGTAAATTTGGTTGGCTGCAAGTGGGTGTTTAAGCTCAAGTTACACAGTGATGGTAAATTAAGCAAGGTTTAATACATTTTTCACTCTTTCATCTCTCTCTCTCTCTCTCTCTCTCTCTCTCTTTTTCTCTCTTAACTTCCTCTACAATTCTCAGCAATTCTCTTTGTACTTGCTTGTTGTTCATCAATCTTGCTAAACACAGTTAGAGTTCTCTGTTAAATTTCTTCACAACCTAACCACCCCCCCCCCTCCCCCCCATGCCATAGTCTCAATTTTTCAGGGTCAGTTATGGATCCCCAACAAATTAGTCAAGGTTTGTCACGTTCTTTTCTACCACTCTACTCTATCCGAAGGCATTGCCACCTAAAATAGATTATTGCCATCATTTGCAGGTTCAACATTAGTGCCTTGGATGCATGGACATTAATTTGAGATGCCATACTTGTGTCATAACGGTGTCCTATTTGCCGTATCATGTTATAATTTTTCAATGTCCGTACATCCTAGACAAAATGCCTAATAGAATACATTGCAATTCCACATACCATCGGAATGAAAAATACACAATAGGTAAGGTGTCTGGCTATTGAATTACTTAAAAAAAAAATAAAAAAAAAAAAAAAAAAAAAAAAAAAAAAAAAAAA
>NW_027069534.1:1697282-1743944 GCF_002906115.3 Quercus suber
TAGAAAAGAATAAAAAATAATAAAGTTTACCCATTTGAATTCTCTATTCCATTCAAGTGAAAAAAAAAAAAAAAAACCTTAGGCAAAGAACAGACCTGTCGGAGACCACCACCGAGTTTTAAGGTTTGGTTAGTCATGTTTGAGAGATCGAGAACGACGTCGCCTGGTACCTAAAGCACCCACCAAAGAATAAAATTGGTTAATTGGGTCACTGTTTGTAACTGGTGAGAAGGTTATAGAGAGAAAGAGAAGATGCACTTACGACTGACTGGTCCACAAAGCTCGTTGGTGAACTGGTGGGTTTGTCTTCCATTGTACACTTTTTAGAGAAAAGCCGCCGCGACTGTGTTTTTCTTTGTGGTTTGAGAATCAATCAGTGATCAGAAATTGGGGTGGTGGGGGTGTCAGTGTGAGAGCGTAAGGAAGAAGAGTGCAGGGAATTTTCAATTTTGTTGTTTGAAGTTTGAACACGGCAAGTCGTGTGTGGGGAGGACCTAAACAATGGACAGCCTAAAGCTACTTTGGAGCAGTGGTGAGCTGTGTGGCAAACGACCTGTCGTTTAGCAGTTGCTTTGGTAATTTATACCTCAAAAAGCAATTTCGATATATGCCACCAAATACTCAGCTTTAAAGCCCTTGTTAAAACCGCCACTTTTTCAAAAATCACAATTACAAAAGGCTAAATCAAACTCATTCTTAATCTTGATTCCGTGACATTTGCTTTGCTTGATTTGTAACACTCTTCCCTCAAGATGGAGCATATATGTTGCGTGTGCCCATCTGGTAGTGGATAGTATAAAAATTGGTGGAATCTAAGAGCTTTTAGTTAGGATATCAGTTAGCTAGTGATGTGAAGTAACATCAAGGGTATGAATTACACTTGCTAAGTGGCAATTAATTTCAATGTGAAGTGCAACTTAGTTGTCACAGAAAAGCAGGGAAGCTTGGGGATATGAAATGTGTAAATCTTGAAGGATTACACCCAAGCAATCTTATATTCAGCTTCAACTAATGATTTGTTTTTGTACTTGAGATAAGAGAGTTACTAAGGAATACACAATACCCTGTCATGGATCTCTTGGTATTAGGGCATTCGGCTCAATCTAAATTAGTGAAGCTTTTAATAGTAAAGAGCCTAAGTTGGTTCATGAATTGGCTTAGTCTGGGACTGAGAAGCTCAAATCTAGCTTGAAGAGAGTCAAATATAACATCATTAGGTCACCATCTTTACTTGGAAAGTTTGAGATTGCTAGCCATAAGTATGTCATTCACATAAACAATCAAGGCAAAGAAAGTGTTCCCTTTTGTTCTAATGAACAAGGAATAATTAGATTTGGAGCTAAACAATTTTTTTAAAGAAAATTTTAAAATTCAATAGTTATAATGAGATGGGATTTGAACATTAAATCATCATGAGGAAGGAAATACCAACCAATTGAGTTACAAACTATTGATTAACAAATTTGTTTATCATTCATTTTTGAGTCTATATTTAAAAATTTGTGGAAAATGCATTAATTGGTTGTTTAGCTTTATATCACCTAAGTTATTTTATTTTATTTTTTTAAATTTTTATACAAATCACACACTTTGCACTACGGGTGTTAATGTTTGACCCAACCTGCGAACACGACATGAGTTTTTGCGGGTTAGGATTGAGCCTTAGCGGGTTTGGGTCATAAACGAGTTAATCCGAAAGTAACACGATAAGAAACGAGTCGTAAGAGAGTTAACTCGCAATAGATACGTTTGACATGCTAATTTATTTGTATAAACCTAAAATGAACTATTTAACACAACCTATTGAACTTGTATAACAGACAAATATTCATTTTATTTTACATTTTTCAAATACCTTTTATATCTAACCTATATTTTAAACTCAAAATGAGAAGTGAGTAATTACAAAAAACTTATAATTTGAAATTGAAACTTTACAAATTTTATGTACCCTAATATAATTGGAAATTGAATTATATTATTTTGAAAATTTGAAGTGTATGCACTACTTTTGGGATGTAAAAAATATTTATTTCTAGATAGATGTTATATTTTATATTAATATTAGACATGTTGAAATGGGTTGTGTTATATTGTTGTCAACCCAACATGACCTGTTTATTAAGCTTGTTAAGTGGGTAGTCAGGTCAACCGCCTCATTAACAGGTTGGATTAGGGTTAAAGGATCATGACACGATTATTAAATGAGTTGGGTTAGGATTGAGTTATTTAGTAGAATACCCCTACCTCGACACCCTAACCCGAATTGACACACCTACTTTGCACTCATGTTGCCAATGCCAACAACACACCGACATCTGACATGGTTTGGCAGGGTCTCGAGTATTCGGGATTGGTCTGAAGAAAGAAAAAAAGAAAAAAAAAGAGAAGAGATAGAAAGAGAGCCAGAGAAAAAAAAATTAGCTGGGCGGTGGCATTATTTACAAAATTTTCATGGCCTATTTCTTGAAAACAACTGAAAACATTAAAAAAAAGGTTTTCAATTTTGGTGTTTGCAATATTTAGAAAAGTTTTCAAAATTTTCAACCAAACAAGACTTAAGTGGGACTCACCACATTTTATATTTAACACTTTCGGTATAGGTCGGTCATTTTTTCTCTGCAAATTTTCTACCAAGTCTTATCTCAAATCTTAGTTGAGTCTTTACCATTTGCTACAGAGAGTCTATGCTTCTCAAAAGACAAATGATTCCCAACACTTTCGATAGCTGGGTCAATCCACATTTGTTATTACTTCCTCACAAATCCTCTTTGACTCCCTCTCTCTCAAATTCGTCGCTATCGATTGCGGGGCCTAGTTTCTATCACTTTGCCATACTTTTGCATTTCCTTCATCAGCATAGACCCTTCAATTTTGAGTTTCTACTTCGTTCTGGTTTGGGAATATTATACAATGTACGTTACAACTTTACTAGATTAATATATTTGTTAAGTAAATAATTATTGGTTGCTTTTTAATGACAGAGTTTTTACATAACTCAAATATGTATATATATGTTCATCCAATCAGTTTTTTTTTTTTTTAGAAACAGATCATCCTTAATATTATTAATGTGCTGGTAAATTAGTAGCAACTGCATTATCCAAGTCTGGTGAACAAACTCCATCTAGACAAACAAAGAGAAAAAAAGTCTTGCTTTCTAGTTAAGACATATGTAACTGGCTAATTGCATTACGTTGCCTCATAGCATGAGAGAAAAAGAAACTCCACAAGGAGCTAACAAAGGATAGAGTATCTCCAACTAAGTGACCAAAGGAAGATAAAAACATATCTCCTTTTTTGCAAAGCCCTGATGCCAATCTCTGAGTCACCTTCAGAGTGGGATTGATGTAATCCTATATTTCCTAAACAAATTTCACTACACGCTTTGCAGCTAGCAATTCCAGAATCTCAATTGAGGGAGGTTTATGGATATTTTCAGATAGTGCAGCCATAACCTCACCAATGGAGTTTCGGACAACAATCCCAATCCTAACTTCGTCACTTTCATCAAACATGGTGCCATCGACATTTGTTTTGAACTCATCGGCGCTTTCCTGATGGAAGATTTACCTCGTGGTTGTCCTCGACTAGAGTTGAACATTTGGAGAGGGTTATGAACTGATTCTTGAAATTTACTAATTGGTTGGGCGGTTTCCTTCAGTTTAGTTTCGTTTCATTCCTTCAGTTTAGTTTTTTTATTTTTTATTTACGTGCTGGCTTTTCTCAAAGAAAGAAGTTTGTTTCCAATTTCAAATTGAGTCATGTTAGATTTTTACCTTTTATTGGAGTCCTACTGATATGGGGGCTAGCTATGGTACAAATATGATTTAGTGAGTCTAGAATGTTGCTATTTGATGGTGGTTTGGACTCTGTCCTTTTTTGTCTACAATTGTTCTACTATTACACATTTTACCGTGACTTTTACCACAATGACATATGTGTGATTGTGATCGGTAAACTGTTAATTTTATATTGGCTTAATATTTTTTTTTCACTGTTCACAATTGCACATATCACATATCAAAATTATAGTAAAAATTATGACACAAAAGTTATATCCAGAGAGTGGTATAAGATTATCACTTCGTTGAGTCTCTCAACGTGCCGCAACAAATAGTATTGAGATATCTCTTTGGTATTGATACGACTTTTGTTTTTGGTTTTTGTGTAAATTTGTTTGGCACTCTTCTCTTTGATTTATGCTTGGTGGCAATTTTTGTATTTGGCTTTGGTTTGTTAATTAGTTTGAGTTAGAAATCTCTTTGAAGGTGTTGTGTAGAAATGTTTTTTTCTTTGTTTTAGGTGCAGTCACTAATCTTTGTATTTTTAGGGAGAGCTATTTTGGTGTATTTGAGATTTGGATTGTGTGAGTGTGTCTCTAAATTTTTTTTGTATTTTTCCAATTTGTTAGCAAAAATTTTTGTTCGTCGTCACCTGTAAATTAACATAAATCAAATGCTAAACCACGTTAATTCTTAGTATTTTATTTTTGTACGTGGTTGTTTATTTTAGGCTTTTCTTTGTTCCTATTATTTATTTTTGAAAATTGTTCTCAAGCCAATAATATTTTTACAACCATTTGAGCTTCCATCATTTACAACAAATTGGTACTGTAGCCAAGGTTCACTACCTAGAAATTTGAATTAATTTGTTCTCTTTGGAGATTTTATTGATTGGTTTGTAGATTTGATTATTGGGAAAAATTTCAAGCGAGTCCTCAACAAAATCTTTGGCGGAGTACTCTGCAAATTAAAACCTTTGGCAATGTCCTTTGGAAATGCTTAAGTAGATAGGACTATGGGCTCTAATGCCAAATTTGAAGTAGAGAGACTTGATGAAATGTACAAGTTTGGCATATGACATTGTGAAGTTCTAATGATACTCAAGTTTCATTATATTTATACATTATATTTAGATCATTATCAAATATCAAATAATAATACTCAATATACTAACAAATTTATAATATAAGTCATAGCAACTTTCATTCGATAGAGAAAAAAAAAATCACAAATCACAAGTCACAATTAAAATTAACATAAATTATATTATATAGGTCATTTACAAACAATAACTAACATAAATACTTCAATTAAAAGAAGAAAAAATAAATAAAATCCAGATCAACGATATGAGTGGCTAGACTCATAAGGTAGGGATGTTTATTAAACCACATGACCGCACCAAAACTAACCAAAACCACCCACAAAATGAAGTAATAGCAATGCACCACATTGTGTGGTGCAAAGTGTAGTTTTATGATAAGAAAATCATAAAAAATGGCACTGCATTAGTGTATATTTATTTTATAATAATAATAATAATAATAATTTACTATTATATGAAGTAAGTATCTTTGCTCTATCTCACATCTCGCTGTCACAAAATTATAAGTTAAAAAATTTAATATTATTATTTTTGTTTTGTATATACTATATATTTGTGGTACTTTTAGTTTATTGTCAATTTGTCATAAATTTTGTTTCTCTTGTATATATTTGTGTTACTTTTTTGTTACACAAGTTATATATTTTTAAGAAACTTAATATCATATTGTCATGAGTATTAATAGTAAATTAGAAATTAGTCATAACATTTTGAAAAATATATCATCTCAAAACCGACTAAATTACACATTGTACACTGTACTGAACCGAACTGTGAACACTTCTGCTAAAGAGTGAAAGTAAGAGAGACTTACCAGCTTGAGCTTTGGCGCGCGGTCGACTGTCAACAATAGGATGGGTGCAATCTGCGTCACTGGTCACCGATATATGGCTGTCAGTGGGGAGTTGAGTGATGTCGCAAGAGAAATAGAGTGAGAGTGAGCTAGCCCAGCAGGTGTCCACAAATTTTTATTTATTTATTTTTATATAAACGTACCCAAATTAAATCATGTCACAACCTTGTCCTAACTGTACTGTAATAATAATATATATATATATATATATATATTTTTTTTTGGCTTGATGCATATCCAATTTATTTGTACAACCCTTACCCGTTTCGGACACAGGTTTAGGTACTTTGTCAATTATGCCATATCCTTTCATCATAGGTTTTGTATTAATTAGACACTTGAGGGGATTGCTAAGCGCAATGTCAATCAATGATAAGCCAACAAAGCCACAAATAAAAGAGTTACTACATTATTTTCTTGGAAAAGATTAATGTGTTGTCCCAAATGCCTGGAAGAGGGTAGAGTATGCATCTCCTGCACTGATCGCCAATCTGGTATTTAGATTAACTGTAGAATCTTAGTCCTTAAAATCTATGAGAATCTTATAGATTGTGCACTTGGCGTGAACCCATGCTCTAGCTTTTGAATTTGGATACAACTCTACTCATGGAATATTTACCGAAAATGTGTGCTTGACTGCATAGTCAAAAAGCAATCAGAAAGGTTTGTGTCAAAGACAAAGTATCTGTCTTTATTAGCATTAGTTGTTACCCTTTTAAAAATAATTTGTTTAGGACAATCAGTTTAATATATACATTTTGCTTAACTTTCGGTTGGCTATTAACTTCAGATGTAGAAACTTTCAAACCGATATGTCATCAACCAATGCATTATTACTGTTCTGATATATCAATATGACAGACATGCATGCATCTCTGCAGCTTTTATAAGACGTTAGAAATTTAAATTCTAGAATTAAATAAGAAAGTCTCCCCAGAACCTTTTACATAATGTGGTCAGGCAGTCAAATTTTGGACTACTCTCTAGCCTCTGCATTTCAACAGCCAACTCTTATAAATAATAATCATTACCTCAACTATTTTATTTTAAAAAATACGTACTTTTTTTTGGGTAATTCAATAAAAGAAGATAACTCCAGATTGCTGTATTATCAAAAAACAAAAATATGTATTTTTTTTTAGAAGTATGTAATTTTTTTAAAAATACATACAAATATTACTATGATATACTATTTTTTTGGATTAAAAAAAGAGGTTCTATTGAGAGTTTCATATCTTACAAATGGTGTAGCTTGTAAGGATTAGCAAGGCAGCTGGACTGCTGAATTCTGGAGACAACATGCAAATATTATTTGTTTACTACATCTAATAAATTTGTAGACAACGTGTATTGTCTTAAGAGAATATAACTAGTTTGCACCTCAACCCTGCCACCCCAATTTGTAAATTTATTTTGTGTAAATTTCAAGAAAAAAAATCAGGTAATTAATATTTCTCTCTTATTTCCAAAATAAAATAAGAAACACTTTCTCAGAAAAAAATAAGAAAGATTTTCTATTCCATTTTCAAATGACGTTTGATTGATCAACATTTTTCGTCATTCCAAACACTTATAAATGTGAAAAATATTTTCTGTAAACAATTTTTCACCTCATTTAAAACTTATTAACCAACCTTGACCCCCACCTCCCATTGTCTTCTACCCAACCACCACCCTCACCCCACTAACGACCTCAGTCTATGGTGGTTGCGGGCTGTCGCCACCTCTAGGATCACAATTTTTTTATTTTTTTTTATTTTAAATTAGTATATGTTTGAGAGACAAGAAAATGTGAGAAAGTAATAGAAAATATATTTTCCATAACATTATCAAATTTTAAGAATATAACCAAACACTTAAAAATATTTTCACTGTTAAACCAAAAGGTGGCATATGATTTTTTATTTTTTATTTATTTATTTATTTTTTCCATATGTGAGGAGCTAATATGTTTAAAGTGGGACTTGGGTATTACTACTTTTTTTTTTTTTTCTTTTCCTTAGAGCATTCACAGCAGTGCATCTATAATTTTAGCTATTTAGCACCAATAAAAGTTATTTTATCTATTTTAGTTACACCCATGCTGCAGCAGTGAATCTATTTTAGCTTTCAACGCAATAAAATAATATAAACATCACAATAAAATAATATATCTACTACAATAAAATAATATCTCATTATAATAAAATAATATATTCACTCCACTCATACATCACAGCACACACAACCACAACCACAACCATCGCCGCACCACCACCACCACCACAGCCCACAACAAAAGAAAAATCACAGCCCCACACACACAACCACAACCACAACCACCACCACCACAGCCCACAACAAAAGAAAAAAAAAATTAACCAAGTCCACACATCACAGCCCCACACACACACACCACACCACCACCACCACCACCACCACCACAACAAAAGAAAAAAAAAATCAACCAACCACCTACCATAACACAGCCCACACCAGGAAAAAAAAAAAAAAANTCTATTCCATTTTCAAATGACGTTTGACTTCACATGAACAATAACCGTTTTGTCTCTCAAACGTGTGCAAAAAAAAAAAAAAAAAAAAAAAAGAAAAACGCCAGACACAACGCGCTGGGTTTTCAGCCCAAGCCAAACTAGCACTAAGACTTTTTGGTGGGCACAATTGGCCACTGGGATCCCTTGCACTTCTATTCGGATGTAGTATGTATGTTCTAAACTAAGCCAACTAGTAGGTTCCAGTTAACTCAATTAGTAAAGTTTCTGATGGTTGAATAAGATATTTGAGCTAATTAGATTATCAAAAATTAAGCCAACTAATATTAGTGTCTTTGCGCCAAGAAACTAATGAGTGATGATTCATCAATCTCTCTAGAACTTGGAATGCCTCTTTTAAGCTCATGGTGGAGGTAGGATTTCAATTCAGAGAAAAAAAAAAAAGTTATAAGACGATATTACGAAAATAATCTTTTTTTTTGTTGGCATATTACGAAAATAATCTTAAAAAATCTTAATTGATATTAATAATAAATAAACAAACAATTATGAACAACTGTAATTGATTTCTATCATTAGGTTGGTAATTAAAAATTTTCTTCTTAAAGAGGGATCCACATGAAGATAAAATTTGTGTCACTAGTAGTGGCTTGTTTAAGGTAGGATATGTTTTGTGTTTTATTTTACGGTCAATCAGGAAACAATTTTCGATTGATCAACATTTTTCGTCATTCCAAACACTTATAAATGTGAAAAATATTTTCTGTAAACAATTTTTCACCTCATTTAAAACTTATTAACCAACCTTGACCCCACCCTCCCACAAAAAAAACAAAAAGTGCTGATCGGCGTGGGACGGGATGGCGTGGGACAGCAACGGCGTGGACAGCGACGGCCTGGGACGGGATGGCGTGGGACAGCGTGGGCTGAGGCGTGGGATGGGAGGGTGACGGCGTGTGGGCTGGGAGGGCGACGGCGTGGGACGGCATGGGCTGGGACGGCGTGGGCTGGGACGGCGTGGACGGTGACGGCGACGGCATGGACTGGGAGATGAGAGCTTGAAGAGAGAGATGAGAGCTGATGAGAGAGATAAGAGCTTGATGAGAGAGATGGCGAGATTATTTTAATAGGGGGGTTGAATAAAAAATTAATTTTTTTTTAGATGTTTGCTACAGTGCACATCTATTTATAGATGTGCACTGTAGCAAATCAGCAAAAAATTTTAAGTTTGCCTCCACTGCTGTAAGGCTTTTTTGGTATATTGGTGGAGCTAAAATAGCATTATAGTTTTTTAGTTCCACTGCTGCAAATGCTGTTACTAGTAATTACAGAGGGGGCAAAGCCGCAAAGTTCAAGATGGGATTCAGGGACATAGACTTAAAATAACTTTCTAGGTGTAAGGGGGCAATGCCCCTCTCTTTGCCCAATCAGGGAAGATCTTTTCACTTGCCCTTTATTTTTGACAAAAAAATCTTACTTAATGTTTATTTGGGAACAATTTATTTAGCTGAAACTGAAAATTTGTTGTTGAAAATACCATAGATAAAACTAAAAGGTAGTTAAAATAGTATAGTGAGACTCATGAATAGTATCAAAAAGTGCAATGGAGCCTATGAATAGTAGCAAAAATAAACTGAATAGTAAAAAAAGCTAGCTTTTTAAGCCACACCAAACGCACACTAATTAGTGTCCGTTTGACAAAGATTATTTTTGCTAACTTATTTTACTATTCAGCTTATTTTTGCTACTATTTATTGACCCCATTGCATTTTTTGGTACTATTTATGGGTCTCACTGTACTATTTCAGCTAACTTTTACCTTTATTTACAATACTTTCAGCAAAAAGTTTTTAGTTTCAGCAAAATAAGCGAATTCCAAACATACCTTTAATGACAAAAAGAGACTACTCTTTATATGCGCTTTTCCCTTTTTATTTTTTATTGTTTTTTATTTTTATTTTTTAACTTCATAAAGTCAATTTTTATTTTATAAAGTCATGAGCATAATTTTTGTTCCCACTGTTCCCCTAAAATGTTTTCAGATGCAAAGAGGAAACCAAAATTATGCTATCTGTGGGTTCCATTTAGTTCAAGTGGTAAAGTTTTTGATGGTTAAAAAAGAGACTTGGAGTTCACTCTTTGCCTACACAAAAAACTGATTAGTGTCTTGATTTGATGATAAGAACTATTATCAGGAGTAGATGCCATAAATTAAAACTCTCTAAAATAATTACGTTGTCTATTCAAGGGGGTGTAAAACGGAGAATTCATTTTCTACTCAAGGCTGAGGGTCACTCTTCCTGTTTGCTTAATGATCTCTTTTTCTCCATTTATTTATTTAAGTGTTAACAAATGTCTAGGCATTGGTTTATAAAATATTTTTAAAATTTTTTATAAAAAACAAAAAAAATTATTTTTGACTTTTTTTTTATATTTTATATGAAAATAATATTAAACTTTCATAAAATGATCACTTAACAAATATACCACACTCATTAATGGAACTTATTTGTTTTTATCGGTTTCTCGACATTTGTGAACTTCATGGGCCTAACATGTAGCAATTAGGGATGGAGTCAGGATTTAGAGTTAAAAGAGGCGACTTTGTTGCTAGCTGTATGCGGTGACTTTGACCTTTGAGTCTACTGCTTTACTACTAAGGATTTTTGTTTAAAATTTTTTAAATGGCCAAGTTGTTTGTTCTAGGTAAAATAGATTGATTGAACTTAATTTTTTTAGTTTTATTATTGGTAATTTTTGTTGTTGGGCTAATTTTTTAGACTTGTATATTTTATTTTAGATATAATCTATTATTTTTTTTTATGTCTTTTAAAAGGTGAAAAATGCTAAAATTACAAAATTTTACAAATTGCTAATGTGGTGAGTGGTTATCTAATGTGGTGAGTGGTTATTGATAAGTAAAAAGTGATGCAAGTGTATGAATCAATAAGAATTTGCTACCTCAATAGTTTGTATAAACATTGTAAAAATGTTTTTGACTATAATATTACTCTCAAAAGAATTGATGGCATTATTAAGGGAGTAAAGTGTAATTTTATTGAACAAAATTACTAAAATTAATACCTATTAATATGGTAATATTTTTTTAAAAAAATTTAGGGGCATTGCCCCCCCAGTCCAATAACAGCTCCGTCCATGCTGCTGCAGCATAATAGGTATCTAGCTCTCTTCTTCTATAAAACAATAGGTCTTTCTCTCTTTCTATCTCTCTCCTATATATATAGTCATCATTCATATGAGTTATAACTCTGATCCTTATCTCCAGAAAAATAGCTATAGCTCTAGCTCTAAGCTTCTCTCAGATTCAGTTAGAATAGATAGAATGGGACGTTCCATGCCCAAGCCTTTCTCATACGTACATCCTCCTTTTAACGGTAACAATATTAGCTATATAATAGTTATTCGATCACTCTTTTTTTAGGTCCTCCAATTTTGATACAATAATTGTCCTTTTCTTTTGTTGTAACAGCGAAGAAAAGTTGCTTATGCACCTTCATATTGCTTTGGAAATAGTTCACTCCTGATCCTGATTGTTGTGTTTATTATTGTACTACGCAAGTGTAAACGTAATTCCAAACCAATAGTGGTGGTGGTGGGCAAGGCAAACGCCTGTCAGTCTCAGCTTTACCAGCCATGACGGCGATGTTACCAGCAGTGACCAAATCGCTATGGGTACAACTGCCCTAGTTGTCAATGCCGCCATGGCTTTCTAAGAACAATTATTTTCATGCATGAAGCAATTAATTAGTAAATCTTGTTAATATATGTAAATTTCCATGTTTGGTTTCTGTATATATATTAGTTAACTAGGTAGCTAGAGTCCTTCGAGGGTGGGTCACCACACCCCAATTTGCTTACCACCTCACACACCACACACACACACACACACATATATATATATATATATTATTTTTTTTTATTTAATTATAAATTGTGGTGGCTAAAGTGTAAGTGTAAGGTGGTAGACAAATAATTGGGAGTGTTGTAAAATATTAGTTGTCATGTGAGTCCGTGACCTTAACTTGCTTCCACTAGGGTATCAGGTTTTTAAAGCTTTGTTGCTTTTCTAATTTCCTGTATTATATTGAAGTGTGGTAATTAATTAACTAATTAACTCTCTGTCTAATTAAATCATTTTATTGGGTACATGCATGTATTCTTTGACTATGCTATGGGCCAATCTAAGAGCACAGTTTTTGTTTGATTTTATGTACATAATATATAAATGACCATTTTTTGTCTGAGCCTAACTGTAGTATGTGCACGCTCATGCAGAAAATAAAGAAAGAGACAGTATTGTGGAGTTGCTGGATGTTTATTCTTTTTTCTATTATGAGGGCCCAAAATACGGAACATGATCCTCTTTACGAAATTTTAAAAATTTAAGTTAAATTATGAAATTGATCTATTATTTTAAATGGATGGAAATTTTTTCCCACAAAAAATCCCTTTCAATGGTACAATTTATCATCAATATATACATTTTTTTGTTGTTGTTATTATTGGCTTTTTATTTATTTATTACATTTTATGTTATGAGAAATCAAAATTTTTTTTTATAGGTTTTAAGAGACCACCAAGTTTTTGTGCTAAACCATATGATATCATATATTAATATAATAAAAATTTGGTTCTAGAAAATGTGGTTGTGCCAAGTGGATACCCTAACCCATATCTAATTGACACATGTTCTGAAAATTTTACTTTTAATTTAATAAATTTTTTTACAATATTAGCTCATTAAATTTTTATTAACAGTTATTAATATACTACTCTTTTATTCTTATCAACTTTTTTTAATTGAATTATCCTTATCAGCTTTTGATAATTACTTTTTAATAGTTTTAATTTATATTTTAGGATAAAAACAGGATACACTAAACATAAAATAATCTTTTTTAAAAATTTACATATGATTCTATATTTCAAATAATATTTTATTTAATATATGATTCTTGATTAAACACTGTATCACACGGACATAATATATATAAGTGATACAAAGAGGTTGGGCGGCTTCACAACTTGTTTAAAAAATATCACTTTTTATGTAATCTCTTATAATTTCCCAAAAAAAAAAAAAATTGGGTTTATTTAATTAGCAATACTATAATTAGTTTTTAAAAGTAAGAGAGGTTTGTGTACAATCCAAATCTAGAAGGGAGAGTAATGTAATTTGATAAAACTTTGGCAGAGGTTTGTGCAATTTTCCTGGACTTTATTTTATCCCAGGCAATTTTTTTTTTCTCATTTGGGGTCCTGTATGAAATTCCGTCCTCTATAATGAACAATTTTTGTTTTTATTTATATATATATAGTTTTAAAGAAATTTATGATGATGGAGGGGTCAAAAGAGAAGAGTACATGAGACTATGAGAGTTTACACGGTTTGACCTTATGAGCAATTATTTAGTACTCTTAATTAAGGTGTGTTTGGATACCGCTTATTTTGCTAAAAACTGAAAACTAAAAACTGAAAACATTGTAGCAAAATAATTTTTAAATGTGTGAATAGTGCTGTGAGACTCATTTTTAATGAAATTTTTGTCGAAAAAAGAGGTTTGTGAGTTCCATGAACATTGCACGGGATCCACTGAAAACACACTATAGCCACAGAACGCGCATCTAAAAAAAAAAAAAAAAAGTAGAAAACGCAGACAAAAGACGCTGCCTTTCATCAATACCCAAATGGGTACTTAGAATACAATGACATTGTTCTAAATCTTCTTATATGAATGATAAATCTCACTAATTAAATTCATAACTGAATTCATCATTTATATTCAGCGAGAATACTAAATAATTTTCTTGAACTTATTTATTATAATTATTATTGAACATGACCTACATTCCCATCTCGTATCAATAAGTTTGATACCCTTTATTTATTATTGTTATTTATTTATAAGAAGCAAAAAACTCATTAGGTGCGCAAGAATTTGAAAACAAAAATTAAGCTGTGTGGTTTTTTCCCCCGACAAAGGCAAAGATGTATTAGTTAAACAGCGATGATTAGAAAAGGACACTCAATACTTATTCGATCAGATCACTCCCACGCCAACCCCCAAGTCTTTGCAGCTCCTCTCTTCTTCAAGTAACTGTTACTCTGTTAGAGAGCATTCATATCCGATTTGTATTTTCTCTCTGAATTATCTCTTTGAAAAGTCACTTTCATCATTTTAGATACTATCTGACTCATAATTTTACAATACATCTTGTTAAAGGGATAAATTCAAATTACATGTAATATAACTTTATAGAGTTAATTTTTTTTTTTTTTAATTATTGATTTCTTTTAAATCTAACCATTTAAAAATACTAATAGCAAGGAAGGTACCGACACGGCATTTTGCGTGTCGTGCCCGTGGGCCGTGACGGACACTTTTGGGCCATGGGGACACATGGGTGTAGTGGATTTGCTTATTGGATATTCTGAATGAAGAAGAATATTTTAGGGATTACAATTTTGAATTCCAACTTTGATGTGTTTGGCAGCGACATAGACGTGGAGGTCAATAGTCAGTAGTTTTGGCATCAACGAGCTCTTGCAAAATCTTAACAGCCTTTTTCCTCTACAGAGTTACTTGATGGTATTGGATGATACAGATTTTTATTTTTTATTTATTTATTTTTTTGTGTATGTCATTTTCAATGGATATCAGATGAAGAGGGAGATCTATGATTCTGTTGTGTTTAGAAAGGGTAAGAATAAATTATACGAAAATGAAGATGCTGTGATGGAAAAAAATTAGAGTCTCTTAACTACATTAATTAAGCCAGAAGAAGAAGAACAGATATTGCTTGCACTGCTGATTTTATTTATTTTATGATTTATAAAAACTCTCCTTTTTTTTTTGGTAGAAATAAAAACTGTAGTTGGCAATAAAAACTCTCCTTCTCGACTCTCAGTACTCTCACTCTCTGAGTGGAGCAGCCTAAGATTTTGGTGAAGGTAATTGAAGAACTCTTGGATAATCATTTGGATATACCGCCATGGCTTCTGGTAAGAAATTGTGACAAGAATTGCATGGGATACTCCATCTCCAGCACTTCTCATTAACAAAGTAGTGCCATTCACATCCATTCTATGTTCTCAACAAGGTCGTGAGGAGCCAGATTTGCTGCCAATGGAGATGGTCAGGTAGTAGAAAAAAGAGGGAGAGAAAGAGACCGAGTCAAGTAGTAGGAGAGAGAGAGAGAGAGAGAGAGAGAGAGAGAGAGAGATTCATTGAGCTGGTGCAATGATGGCTCTAAGATTATTTTTTTTGAGTAGTAAAAAAAAACTTAAATTATAAAAAAATTTAATGAAAGGAAACTAGATATAACAACATCACAAAAAAAAAAAAAAAAAAACGCAAATACTTAAAATTTTATAATTAATTTCCTTTTACTAACAAAATGAATAGGCAAAAAGAAATTGATAGGAGCTAAAATGAGAACTAATATTACTGATAAGGGAATAATAAAATGAGAGAGACTCTAGAAGTTATATTTTGCTGTTATTTANTTTTGGTTAAAAGGGTAATTGAAGAACTCTCCTTCTCGACTCTCAGTACTCTCACTCTCTGAGTGGAGCAGCCAAATTTTTGTGAAGGTAATTGAAGAACTCTTGGATAATCATTTGGATATACCGCCAGCTTGGTAAGAAATTGTGACAAGAATTGCATGGGATACTCCATCTCCAGCACTTCTCATTAACAAAGTAGTGCCATTCACATCCATTCTATGTTCTCAACAAGGTCGTGAGGAGCCAGATTTGCTGCCAATGGAGATGGTCAGGTAGTAGAAAAAAGAGGGAGAGAAAGAGACCGAGTCAAGTAGTAGGAGGAGAGAGAGAGAGAGAGAGAGAGAGAGAGAGAGAGATTCATTAGCTGGTGCAATGATGGCTCTAAGATTATTTTTTTTGAGTAGTAAAAAAAAACTTAAATTATAAAAAAATTTAATGAAAGGAAACTAGATATAACAACATCACAAAAAAAAAAAAAAAAAAACGCAAATACTTAAAATTTTATAATTAATTTCCTTTTACTAACAAAATGAATAGGCAAAAAGAAATTGATAGGAGCTAAAATGAGAACTAATATTACTGATAAGGGAATAATAAAATGAGAGAGACTCTAGAAGTTATATTTTGCTGTTATTTAGTTAAATTTTTTTTTTTTTTTTTATTGTTATTTGGTTTTTTGTTTTTTTTTTTTTTTTTGTTATTGTTAAGCCTAATATCACTATTGTTTGAGTATTTTTTTTTAGGATAGTTTTTATTAATTTTTAATTGTTGCTTCTTTTTTTTTTTTTTTTTTGGTTTAAAGGGTTAAAGATTATGTTTAGGAGGCTAAGATAATTTTTGTAAGAAATGTTACGTTTATAATTGTAGGGTCAGGATTTATAGCCCAAGCCAAAAACAATGAATTTGTAGAGAGTGGGTGAAAGAGCTAAGCTAGTTGTGAATTTAGCAACTGTTAACTATGATATTAAGGGATAGGCCAACATAAAAACACACTTAACAGTTAAACATATTAATGTCCGAAGAGGTATATTATTGATTGAACAGTGAATACAGTTCTTAGAGATACAGTTAAATCTTTCTCCTCCTCTTTTTTTCTTTTTTTCCATCCCCCTTCTTCAGAGACATTTCCCATTTATATAGCCTTCTTGTAAACCATCTTCATCGTATGCTTTTTATTCATCCAAGCAATCACTTGAGTACATGTCACATCAGGTATCTTCTTTAATTCTTTAGGAGTGTTGGTAGTTGAAGTTGCACTGTTTAGAGGTCTTTTACATATAAATACGGCCAGAAAAGTTGCTGCAGTGCATTAAACACGATGGTAGCAGCTTTTTCCTTTAGATATTTCTCCGTTTTTATCATCTTCAAACATGCCCAGAGCTTATCCTTATCATTGGAATTGCTAGGAAAATCACTTGAATCTCCCAGGTACTTGCTTGATCGAGACTCCTTATATCCGAAGAGAATATGCTCTTCGGCCTGCTGATGATCTCTTCGGATTGCCCTCCTCGATCATTTCCAAGTAAATTTCTACCATATGGAATCCTTCCCAATCATTTTCTTCTCTTCGGACATATCTTAACTCAAAAATGGGCCCCAGGTCCAATACACAATGCTGGGCTTTCACTCCCACAATAATAATTTCACAAAAAATCTTTTGAGATAAATTGTTATTGATAGATAAAAAAGTGATATTAATAATGGGTCAAATTAAAAACCAATAACAGTTTGTTATTTAAAATTCGTTATGTAATTGTTGTGAAAATGTTATTAATATAACATTACTTTATTTTTGTTGAAGCTAAATATACAAGATTCTCAAGTCAAGTAAAAGGTATATATTCAATAATAAGATAAAACATATTAATTTAAAAATAATTATGCATATAATTTTTCTTTTAGCAAAGCAGGTGAAATGCATATGGTGCCGCTCATGAGCTGTTGACATGACAATAGCTTATATCTGACCGTTAAATGTTTTAAAAAGCTAAAACTTAGGAAAAATGTGACTTAAACACTCCTATAAAAAAAATCAAACCCATAAACATGGCAAAGTTAATTTGAGACGAAGTTTCGCACCACCCAGCGTCTTTCTCTTGAGAACTACACCACCACTCTCACCCAGTTCGTTCTCTTCGCGGGCCATCGAAAGCGAAATGATCTGACCTGTCTGATAATGCATGCAACAAGCATCTTTGAATTTTCAAACCAACGAAGTGATGAATCTATAATGTCATATATAACTATATAATTGCACGTGCATCAACATGCATAAAGTTATTGCTCGAAAGTTTCCCATTTGAAAATAATTTTCCTGACCTTATTTATTATTATTATTATTAAAAAAATAAGATAATATTCCTCCTTTATTTCCAATGTAAAATAAGAAAGATTTTCTTTTCTTTTTCAAATGAAGTATGACTTATAAAAGAATAGTAGTCTATTAGTTTTGATAATTGTAGTGGGGTGAATATTAGACATTATTATAATATGATAAATATTAGGCCTATTTTAAGCAATGGTGCAAATAGTGGAAACAAGTCTAGCATTGATTAGCCCATTCTGATAATAAATATAGGTCATCAAATCATTGTTAAGCCCAATGCCCTTCTAGGACTAGTGCTAAAGTCATGTTTGAGCTATTGAGGCAAATCCCAAAAAATGTGCACTTCTCTAAGGTAGCTTTCTAAAATTTCCTGAATAATTTCACAACCACCTCCGCATTATTGAATGTCACTTACTTGGCACCACTACATTTAATGCAAAAGGACAAGCTTGAATACCAAAAAAGGCCCCAAAAGTCTTTGTTCATGATGAATAACTAGAAAAGAAGAGCTTAATAAGACTAGAAGTTATCTAGGTGGATGCCTTAACAGTAAGAAGAAACCCCAGAAGGCTCCGTGCATGATGAAAAACCAAGAAAGAAGAGCTCAATAAAACCAGAAGTTATCCAAGTGAGTGAGGACAAAATTCAAAGAAGAAGGAGATGACTCAATAAAAGAGAAGAAAGAAGAAAGAGAAGAACGATGCAGAATATACAAAAAGAGAACAACAAAGAGTTAAACGTTTGAGAGAACTATCCTTGTAACACAACATATATACCAAAGTAGATAAAGAAGAGTTCATTTCCATGTATTGTGAGGACTTGATGATTCACATGTTCTTGTCCAAATTTCCTATTGTGGATCAATATTAATCCATACCACAAAATAGTTGTAACATATATCTTGCTTAGTATACAAAATTATTAAGTTGAGGTTTAATCAATAATCAATGATTCAATAGTAGTCTATTAGTTAGTTATGGTATACAAGTTAAAAGAAATACATAATCCTTCGAGAGAGAGAGAGAGAGAGAGAGAATAAATACATAAAAGAAACGGTATATAAACAATTTAATAGGTATATTAAATTTTAAGTTGAGTTGGTAGGTAGGGGGACAAAATTCATTAACAAATAAAGATATTAAGCATTTTTTGTGGGGTCTAGGGGCACAATTAGCCACTTGGACCCCTTCCCTCTCCATTTGTATGTAGTATGGTAGTATGTACATTCTAAACCAAGAGCATATCCAATAGGTTAGCTATATCTATTTTTTTGGAAAGAAAACCCTACTGTTTACACTCCAACAGATTCTCTAAATGCAAAACTTTTCCAAATATTTTTTGAAGTTGCTATAGTGCTTCTCTAGATATAGAGAATACTGTAGTGACTCAAAATGAATTTTTCTACTTAAAAAATTCATACATCTCAATAAAAAAAACAATTCTTTCTCTCTCCTCTCACAGCTACAAACACAACGACTACAAACACAACAATCTCTCTCAAACATCTCTAAACTCAAGCATAATCAGATTATTAAAATACAAACTCAAAAACACAATTTTAAAATTAATCAAATCATAACAATAAAAGCAAAAAAAAAAAAAAAAAAAAAAAAAAAAAAAAAAAAAAAAAAAAAAGAAAAAAAAAGAAAAAAGAAAAAAGAAAAAAAGACGGAAGACAGAAGCCATCTGACCCATCTGGACTACGTTGGGATGAAGATGAGCAACGGCATAGTGACCCATCTCTCTTGTTCTTTCTCTCTATACCTCTTTTCTTTCTTTTCTTATCGCAGAGAGAGCTAGTGAATTTCTGGAATCAGTAAGAGAGAGAGAGAGAGAGAGAGAGAGAGAGAGAGAGAGAGAGAGAGAGCTGGAGAAAAAGAGAGAGAATGAGAGCTTGCTAGAATGTTCTTGAATAAGGGAGAAAAAGAAAATAAAAGAAGGGGGGGGGGATAGAGATAATGGACACGTGTGTGGAGGAGAAAAACAAGGAAAAAAGAAAAAAGAAAAAAAGAAATGAAATGTATGGATGAAAGTGAAATGAAAGAAAGGAAAAATAATATAAAGAATAAAAAATCCTAATTGAGAAATGTTACCACAATATTTTCACAATAAATTTTAAGTAACAGATTGTTTTTAACTAATAATGGTGAGTAAAAAAAAAATTCAGTGGTGGGTTCAAATTAGAACTAGTAACAAGTTTCCACATAATTTTTGTTGTGAAAATATTGCGAAAAATGTTGTAGACATAACACTTCTTATTGAAAAATATAGTTGTTAAAAAAAGAATAAATAATGAAAGAGGAAATAATATTTAAATGAGATAGAGAAAGGATAGAGAATCTGTTGGAAGATGTATTTGAAAACTTAGATATGTAAAAGTTAAATGTCATTGTTCATTGTCCAAATAGTACAAAAATATAGAGAAACTATTGATGATGACCTAAGCCAACTAAGATTGGTGTCATCTTTGTCTCAAGAAACTAGTGAGTGATGATTCATCTCTCTAAAACTTGGAACACCGCTAGCTTTTAAGCGACAGAACTAGGATTTCAATTCAAAGAGAAAAAAAAAAATCATAATTGATATCAATAATAAAATAAATAAACAATTATGAACATCTGTAATATATTGATCTCTACTATTAGAATGATAATTAAAAAATTTCTTCTTAAACATGGATCCACATGAAGATTTTTGGTGTCACTACTAGTGTTTTGTTTAAGGTAGGATATGGTTTATGTTTTATATTTTGGTCAACCAGAAATCAATTTCTAGTTAATCAACATTTTTCGCCCACCCAAACACTTGTATATGCAAAAAATATTTTCCATAAACCATTTTCTATCTCACCCAAAACTTATCAACTGAATTTCTACTCTCCATCCTCTACTATTTGCCACCCAACCACACTCCTCACTAATGTCTCCACTCTCCAGTGGCTGATGGCTGTTGCCTGCCTACCACTGCTAGTCCCTAATCATGATTTATTTAATATTTTATCTAACGTTTAAAAAAAAAAATTATATACATGCCTAGGAAATGAAAAAATGTGAGAAAGTAGTAAAAATATATTTTTTTATAACATTTTCAAAAATGCAACCAAACACTTTGATATATTCTGTTGAACCAAGAACAGCCGAGTTGGAATATGTTTATTTATTTATTTATTTTTCATGTGAGGAGCTGATTTGTTTAACTCACTTTAAAGTGGTACTTGGGTATTATTGCTTTGTTTTCCATTTCCTTACTTGTAATTAGAGGGGGGACAAAGCCACAAAGTTCAAGGTGGGATTCAGGGACATAGACTTAAAATAACCTTTTAGAAGGAGCAGGGGGACAATACCCCTCCCTCGTCCAATCCATGGTTTTGAAACCCGGACCATTCATTAAACCGTAAAAGAGAGAGGTTCAAGGTTTTTAAGGTCGGACCGAGGTCGAACCGAAGTCGAACCGTGATGACGTCATAATTAATTTAATAATTTTTTTAAATATAAATAAATACATTAAATTAGTAAAAATTAAAAAAAAAAATTTAACTAAAATAGTCTCCAAATAAATATAAGATTTATCTTTCAAATATATTTTTCATATCATAATTTTCATAAGACAAATAAAAAATATTAAATCTTAAGCAAACTTAATAAATAAACAAACAAATAAGTATGTAACCATATTATAGCAGATGATATAACAAGTATAACACCATTGTTGTAGTAACCAACTAGCAAACTACCAGTTTCTAAAAAAAAAAAAAAAACCATTAAACTACCACTATCAATTTTTTCGATAAAAAAAAACCCACTATCAAATTTAAATCTAACATTAAAATATTATTAAAATAGGAAAGTTTAAAAAGCTTAAAGCCGTAAGTACTGCGCTGCAGTGGTGGTACTGTAATACACTTATATAATATTAGCAAAGATAAAAACTAAATATAATAATTAATAAATACATCAATTTATGTGGTTTGTGGTGATACACGAGGTCCGGCGTTTTTTACAAAGTATATACTACTTTACATCTTTACCCAACAGCAGCAGAGAAAGACTTCAATAAAATTCAAACAAAAGAGAGATCATCTCAGTAAAAAAAGAGAAAGCAACACAGTGAGAAAAAGCGAGTCTTTCACTGGTTTAGAGAGATCCGATCGCTGGTCATCTACTGAAGGCAGCAGCAAACGACAACGCCAACAAGGACAGAAGCTTTAGCTGGCATCTGGAGAGTTGTGGAGGATATTATCAGAGATTTGACTAAGCTGAGGAGTGCGGTGGCCGACGAAGGAGAGAGGCCATCTGAGGTGAGGGAGGGTCCGAAAGGAGGTGATTTTTCTTGAGCTTGAGGACCGAATGATGGAGACCTGGTTTGGTTTCTAATTTTGACTCTTTGAGCATCCTAAACAACGTTGTATAGGGAAAAAATAGATCGTGATGCCGTTTAAGGTTTTTTTTTTTTTTTTTTTTAAAGGGTCCGTGAGAACCGCTGAAACCGTTCACGGTTGTCAGGACCGTACGGTCCGACCACGGTTTACACGGGTTCCTGTTTTTTTTCCGATAAACGGTTCTTGTAGCTAAAAAAATCGCAAAATTAAAAGGTTCGAGGTTTGCCCGGTCGAACCGTATAGTCCGGTCCGGATTTCAAAACCATGGTCCAATCAGGGAAGATCTTCACACTTGCCCTTTATTTGTTACTTTTGGCAAAAGTTCTCACTTAATGACAAAAAGAGACCACCCTTTATATGCGCTTTTTCCTTTTTTATTTCATTTATTTTTTATTTTTTATTTCATCAAGCCAATTTTTATTATATAAAGTCACGAGCATAATTTCTGTTCGCACAGTGCCCTTGTAATTTTTTAAGAGGCAAAGAGGAAACCAAAATTACGCTGTCTATGCACGGGGGTGTAAAACGGAGAATTCACTCAAGAGTGACCCTCAGTCTTGAGTCAAGACTGAGGGTCACTCTTCCTGTTTGCTTGAAGATCTCTTTTTCTCCCATTTTTTATTTTATTTTATTTTTATCCCAGGAAATTTTTTATTTTTTGTTTCTTCCTCATTTGGGGTCCTAGATGAAATTCCGTCCTCTGTATGAACAATTTTTGTTATATATATATATATATAACAAAAATTGTCCATAATGAAATTTAATTATGATAATAATAGGGTCAAAAGAGAAGAGAGAACACATGAGAGTTTAAATGATTTTTTACTTATAAGTAATTATTTAGTATTCTTCTCAAAAAAAGAAGAAGTAATTATTTAGTATTCTTAGATTGAGTACAATGATATTGTACTAAATTTTTTCACATGAATGATAAATCTCATTAACAAAATTTATAATTGAATTCATCATTCATATTCAGCCAAAATACTAAATAAATTTCCTGACCTTATTTATTATTATTATTGAACATGACTTGCAATAATGAATGTGTGATAACTCTTTTTATGATGATATTTATGTTATTTTGTGGGATATTTCAAGTGAGAGAAAAATGAACCAAGGTAAAATTCTCCTCCTGGGCCCACTTTGCACAATCCCTCCATTAGCTCCACACTTAGGCCCAATTCTAACCAAGTTAATTTTAGAAAACAAAAAAATGACTTCATATTTGTTGCAGGAAAAAAATCCTCTCCCACACTCATATACTTTGTAGAAGAAATAAAAAAGAAAAAAGAAAAGGGAGTTATAAGTAAATTTTAGCTAACCTAACATTTTTATTGTACTGCTTTAACTTACTTAAATGACCACTATGCCATTATTTCCTCATATTCCATTTAATATATTTAAGGTATATTATGGTTTAATATACCTTAAATAGTATATTAAATAATAAGATTGCTGATACAATTTCATTCTTTCTGTAACAAGGGTTAATCTTATAGTTAACTCACTTTTGTTATTACTGTTCGATGATGTGTAAGTTTAAATATTCCAACTCGTACTCTGTGTAGACAAATTGAGTTTTCATTAAGCTTCTTCATTCTAGTATTTTCTAGAGAATTTTCTGCATGCAAATTGAGTGCCTTTCTGTGTTGATTCTTCCTCTACTTATAGATGAAGGAGCTCAAAGACTTGGAGTTCAAACAAAACTCTCCCATTTCAAAGTTATTTAATTCATATTTGTCCATCTGTTGGGGGAAAAAACCTAAATCTTTTCAATTTTTATGTGTGATCTAAAATAAATGGCTACCAAGCAATAACTATGTTATGGACACAAAAATTTCAACTAGCATAATAGAAACATATATAACCACACAAGAATATCAAACTTTCACATGAAAAACCCTCCGATACATGTACAGGGAAAAACCCTGGGGCTACTCCGGTAAATCCACTATATAAAATATAGAGATTACAACAATCAAGTTAATACCAAACTCAAGTTCACATTTCACAATAAATTGGAAGATACAATAATAAATCTTAAGAAGTAAATACAATCTCACCACAAAAACCAAGAAATAAGATCTTCCTCTAAACACTTTAACACTTTGTGGTTGTAGCACTAAAAACTCTTCCAAGAGAACTTTACCAGTTTATATTTGTGTGTGTAGCTTTAGCAAAGAAAAAATGTCTCATTTTTCTTTTTCACTCTCACTCAATATTTACGGACTCAAGCTCTATGGCTGAAGGCCCTCTTACAGTACTTCAATTACGGTCCAATAGTTCTCCACCTGTAACTTTCTTTACTTTTTTGTGCCTTTCTTTTGTAATCTTAGATGGGGAAATGTGAGTATGGGTCTTTTTGTTCAGTTGTATCTTTTCAGGGGAAAAAAAACGTATATAGAACACTAAAAATACCACAGAAATCATCAATAGAAAAATATTGATGGTTCAAAATTTATTTTGCCATCATGATGAAGGGGATAAGAGATGGGTAAAAAGATGAATTCCAATTAGTTTTTTTATTGGAAAGTGACGATCATACAAGCTGAGGGACTGGCTCAAAAATTGGTGGAATATTGTGTCTATAACACATGCGCACGCTGACATTGAAATGAAGATAAAAGTTTATCTTTTTTATTCTCTATATATATATATATATTTTTTTTTTTTTTTTTGTTACGCTGACATTGAAATGAAGATAAAAGTTTATCTTTTTTATTCTCTATATATATATATATATATATATTTTTTTTTTTTGATGAGTACCACCCAAACTAACATATTCCATTAATGTCGAACATACACTTAAAATTAGGTACTATTTCAGATACTCTTAAAGGTTACATCCTATTGACAGCATGGCTCAATGAGGAAAGGAATACGAGGAGTGGCAATTAAATACAAATCATTCTTTCTCCTACAGGTTCCCCCTAAACTCTCAGTCATATCAAGTTCTTCTGGTTTGACCTCATTTGGTAGTTTCCAATCAAAGTGGTACAACAATTGAGTAAGTGCAAGTTCAACAGTTGCAACACCAAATGTTATGCCTGGACACATCCGCCTTCCCGCCCCAAATGGAAGGAATTCAAAGTAATTCCCTTTAAAATCAGTAGAAGAACCATGAAACCTCTCTGGTTGAAAGCAATCAGCATTGACCCAATAATCTGGATCTCTCCCTAATGCCCACACATTAACAAGGACTTTAGTTTTAGTAAGGATGTCATATCCATTAATATTACATCTTTCCCTACATTCTCTTGCAATTAGGGTTGCAGGAGGATGTAATCGTAAACTTTCTTTGACTACTGATTTCACATAATCTAACTTTTGGATATCTGTATCTTCAATTTTCCTCTTTCCTTCCAAGAGCTTCCGCACTTCAGCTTGTGCCTTCTCCATTACCTTTGGGTTTCTTAGCAACTCTGACATTGTCCATTCTAAGGTTGTTGCTCCAGTCTCACCCCCAGCAAGGTAGATGTCCTAAAAAGAGATTTGAAGTAACTTCAATTTTTAAAAATCTTAATTGTAGTTGGAAAGGAAAAAAAAAAAAAAAGGCCTAAGCACTCGTATCAGTGCTTGATTGCTTGTATAATAGAAAAAACATCACATTTTAGCGAACTAAGCCCATAATTCACTTGTATCATGCCATGTAAAGTTGTGTAAAAATGCATTGTTGCTATAGTAATCATGTAAATTTACATCGATAATATTTTTTTTATGTTTCTGAATGATAAAAAAAAAAAAAGAGTGAATGGTAATTGTTGAGTGTGAAAAAAAAAAAAAAATTTAAAAAATCATGAAAAAAATTGATGCTCTTAATATATATTGAAAAAGTCTGTAAAGTCATACCAAAAGGATAGCTTTGATGTGTTTGGCTGTTAACTCAAAGTTGAGGTCACTCGACTTCTGAAGTTGTAGGAGCACATCAACGAGATCTCTTTTGCATGAAGGGGCATTGGTAATGCTAGTGGTTATCATATTCATCTTATGATCATCAATTATATCCTGAAGAATGTTGTCCCTCTTTCGGTGTAATCTCTTCAAGGTAGTCTTCATCCCATTGATTGAAGCAATAAATTTAAGTGAAGGGTACAAATCCGGCACATTAAAGCCTGAAGCAAGCTCCAATATCTTCTTCATCAGAGATATGAACTCATCTTGACCTTTGCACTTTTCCCCAAATGCTGCCCTTGAAATTACACTATTTGTCATGGAGAATAAATTCTTGCTGAGATTTACGGGAAACCCGTTGGACGAAGAAATAGTTTCAATAAGATTCCATACCTCTTCTTCTCTTATTGATCTAAATGACTGGACTCGCTGAGCATTTAGGAGTTCCGAAACACAAATTTTTCTCATTTGTCTCCAGTAATCGCCATATTTAGAGACAAGAATGCCTGAATAATCATATGAGACAAATTCACTCACAAAAAAGTCAGGTCTTTGCGCAAAACAAAGTTCATGTGTTTTCAATACCTCTCTAGCTGCTTCTGGTGATGAAATGATCAAGGCCGAAACCTGACCCAACTGTAGCTGCATAACAGGTCCATGTTTCTTTGCTAAATCTCTCAAGGAAGAATGAGGCAGTGATCCTGAGCCAATCAATTGATGCAAATTCCCTATAAGAGGAAGTTTCCACGGCCCTGGTGGTGACTTCAGGATGGCACCTCGGGCCTTATTATATCTTTTCCAATATGCCACCACCAAAAGGAAGAAGAAACAAGTAAGAAGTGAAGTAAAAGATGGCAACTGGAACATCATGGACATTGAAGAAGCTCTTATTGTAAGCCTCAGGATTTTTATCCAAAGTTCTCCTTTCTTACATAGTTGTGAACTCTAGGTAGGTTTTTGGGGAATCTAAGTACTCGTTTTGATAGAAATATTATACAAAAGTTTGTAAGCATTTAATAATGTCATCCAAGAATCATTGGCATTTTAAAAGTGATTTCATATCATATAACGTCCAAGTGACAAACAAGAAATCGATTTCATATTACAAATAAGTCAATGCTTTGGTTGCATAATTGTGGTCGATTTATCTTGAGGGTCGACTAAGCGTGCATTTAGATACAACTTATTTTGCTGACAATTGAAAACTTATTACAGAAAACACTGTAACAAAATATTTTTATTGCTGTAAATTACTATTCACGCGTTTTTATCACTTGGCTGGTCCATAAACAGTGCCATGGACTAGCAAAAAAAAAATGCAACCTATGCAAACGCAAACGCAGCTGCTACACAAATGCGCCCTAACTAGTCATCTTTTCTACAAGTTGGAGTAATACAACAAACAAGGAACATTTGATAATGATTTTATATATCATGACATGTGGGGTGGGAAACAAGTACTAATATTTTTTGCTACAAGAGACAAAAAAAGCATTTTATATATCATGACATGTGGGGTGGGAAACGAGTACTAATATTTTTTGCTACAAGAGGAAAAAAAAAACATTTTATGTATCATGACATGTGGGGTGGGAAACGAGTACTAATATTTTTCGCTACAAAAAAAAAAAAAAGGAAAAAAAGAAAAAAAAGGAAAAAAAGAAAAAGAAGAAGAAGAAGAAGAAGTTATATCATATATCATAACATGTGGGAATCGAGTACGTATAATATAACAAAAATAGCCAAAGCTGAGCTGCTTGTCACGGTTTACAAATATCCATTATCATACTCCTAAAATGAAGACCTATATTGAAGGTTGTATTGAGGTTTATTGCCAACTGGTATAGCATATGTGGAGCAACAAATTTCGGTCCCTAGGGTGACTTTGAATCTCTGATGAAAATAAAAACGTACCGACTAGAAAAATGACAACACTGAAGAGCAATGTTTGCTTTGAACTGGAATATTTATGGCCATTACTTCGTACAATTAACATAAATTTTATAATTGTTAAAATTGATGAGACATAGTTGTTATACCATGTTAGAGTTTCTACTAGAATTAAGAGAAGATGGATGGAAGCATTCACATGTTCCACCTAACATTCTACATCCATAGTAGAAAATCAAAAAGGCAAAAACCATAAAGCAAAAAAATAGTAAATTATCCTTGTCAATGTCTTTTGATAGATTGACAAAAAATTGTTTTGTGTAATTCAAAACCTTAAGAATAGTACTAATAAATCAATGTCTATATCATTTCCTCAACATGCGCTTTAAGATTGAGCCACCATTTTTGCTTCTTGAAAAGCACCACAGAAGTGTGCCTGATGCATGCTTCAGTAACCATGAAAGAAAGAAGAGCACAATTTTGTTTGTTTTTTTGTTTTTTTTTATAAACAACTTTGTTAAGTTAACGTTAATTATATAATTATTTTTTTATAGAATTTTTCTATTTTAACTTGGTCCACTGGAAACAATTCTTAGCTCCGCCACCATAGGGAGTACAAGATGATGGAGTGTCTACACATGTTACAAAGTCCATATTAATATATTATTGAAATTTCAATCACAGATTACCACCAATCACATTTCCACACAAGATTTTCCTACAGTTCTCTCGTGGCTTCGACTTCAAGATGGCATATCCACAAGGGAAGTCTAGGAATATGCCATCTTGAAGATGGCGATAGATTTTCCTACCTCGCACACCTATCGCCAATCTGTGGCTCCAACTTCAAGATTAGCACCAATATTGACTCGCTGTAGCTGGATTGAAGATATGATTCTACTTTGGGTCGCAAGTCATAGGGATTGGATTGAAGAGAGACAGAGAGCTAAAAAAAAAGGTGGACGGTGGCATTATTTCCAAAATAGTCACCACCTATTTGTTGAAAACATTTTAAAGAACGCTTTCAATTATGGTGTTTGCAATTTTTTAGATGAGTTTCCAAAAATTTCAACCAAACAAGTTTTAAGTGGGACTCACCACATTTTTATCAAGGTGATCAAAATTAGAGGTTAGTTTAGAATATAATTTTTTGTGTGTGTATATATATATATATATATTTTAAGTGGGACTCACCACATTTTTATCAAGGTGATCAAAATTAGAGGTTAGTTTAGAATATAATTTTTTGTGTGTGTATATATATATATATATATATATGATTTTTTTGCAAGCCAAGTGGTCCTGTAGCAGTCCTAAATGGAAAAATGGTATAGGATAGAAAAAATAGAGGGGATGAAAAAGTAAAAGGATGGTAGCAGCGGCACCAAGTTGAAGGCAAGGGGTTCACATAATTAAACACCCTAACCTTGAAGAATTTTTATTTTTATTTTTATTTTTAATATATAGTATTTTGAAAATATTTTGATTTGTCTATCCTCTATGGCTATGGCCATCCTAAAAGAAGGAAAAATAAAATAAAATTGAGCATCTGTATAAAGGGGACAAGCTCAGTGGCGGGCTCATCGAGTTTGATCATCTGTCTTAAGGGGACAAGCTCAAAAATTGTTGGAATATTGTATCTATAACACACAAATTGACATTAATTCAAATGCAGATATATAAAGGATATCTTGTTTATTTTGTTAACACTCATTTTTGAACCATACCACCCAAACTAACATATTCCAATATCGTCGAACAGACACTTAAGATTGGGTACCATTTCTGATACACATAATTATTGGTAGCATCCAGTGTTGAAAGGATTACCCTTCCTCAGTCAGTGGCAGAAGTGGAGGCAGCAGCAGCTCGACGGGCCATTGTCCTTGCTAAGGAGCTGAATCTGAGCTCCATTACTTTGGAAGGTGATTCAGAGATCTTTACCCGTGCCCTTCAGGATGCAGAGCAATCCTTTGCTACCTTTGGTAACCTTACTGACGAAATAAGATTCCATGCAAACTCTTTTCTTAATTGTAATTTCTCTTATGTTAAGCGAAAAGGGAACTCTATAGCTCACAGTCTTGCTAGACATGCTAAACATGTTAGCGGCTTAGTTGTTTGGAGGGAGGATGTTCCCCCTCCCATTGTTTCTGTTCTTTTAGCCGACTCAGGCTGAGTTTTTTTTTATTTGAATAAAATTCAGTTTCCTTCTCAAAAAAAAAAAAAAAATAATTATTACATCCTACTGACTACGTGCATCAATAAGGAAAGGAACACGAGTAGTGGCAATTAAATACAAATCATTCTGTCTCCTACACGTTGATCCAAGATTCTCAGTCATGTCAAGTTCTTCTGGTTTGATCTCATTCGGTAGTTTCCAGTCAAAGTGATACAACAATTGAGCAAGTGCAAGTTCAACGGTTGCAATACCAAATGATATGCCTGGACACATCCTCCTTCCTGCCCCAAAAGGAAGGAATTCAAAATCAGTCCCTTTAAAATCAACAGAAGAACCATGGAACCTCTCTGGCTGAAAGCAGTCAGCATTGACCCAATAATCTGGATCTCTTCCTAATGCCCACGCATTAACAAGGACTTTGGTTTTAGTAGGGATGTCATATCCATTAATATTACATCTTTCCCTACATTCTTTTGCAATTAAGGTTGCAGGAGGATGCAATCGTAAAGTTTCTTTGACAATTGATTTCACATAATCTAACTTTTGGATGTCTGTATCTTCAATTTTCCTCTTTCCTTCTAAGACCTTGCGCACTTCAGCTTATTACCTTTGGGTTTCGAAGCAACTCTGACATTGTCCATTCTAAGGTTGTTCCTCCAGTGTCACCCCCAGCAAAGTAGATGTCCTAAAAAAACATTTTAATTAATATTGATTTATATAAATATTAATGGTAGTGGAAAAAAAAGAAACCTTAGTATTGCCAAAGTCTGAAGTCATACCGAAGTGACAGCTTTGATGTGTTTGGTAGTCACCTCAAATTTGAGGTCACTCGACTTCTGAAGTTTTAGGAGCACATCAACAAGATCTTTTTTGCATGAGGAGTCATTGGTAATGCTAGTGGTTTTCATATTCATCATCATATGATCATCAATTATATCCTGAAGAATCTTGTCCTTCTTTCGATGTAATCTCTTCAAGGCAGTCTTCATCCCATTGATTGAAGCAATAAATTTAAGTGAAGGGTACAAATCCGGCACATTAAAACCTGAAGCAAGCTTATTTATCTCCTTATTCAGAGATATGAACTCATCTTGACCTTTGCACTTTTCTCCAAATGCTGCCCTTTAAATTACACTATTTGTAATGGTGAATAAATTTTTGCTGAGATTTACGGGAAGCCCATTGGACAAAGAAATAGTTTCAATAAGATTCCATACCTCTTCTTCTCTTATTGATCTAAAAGACTGGACTCGCTTAGCACTTAGGAGTTCCAAAACACAAAATTTTCTAATTTGTCTCCAGTAATCGCCATAGGTAGAGACAAGAATGCCTGAATAATCATATGAGAGAAATTCACTCACAAAAAAGTCAGGCCTTTGCGCAAAACAAAGTTCATGTGTTTTCAATACCTCTCTAGCTGCTTCTGGTGATGAAATGATTAAGGCCGAAACCCCACCCAATTGTAGCTGCATAACAGGTCCGTGTTTCTTTGCTAAATCTCTCAAGGAAGAATGAGGTGGTGATCCTGAGCCAATCAACTGATGCAAGTTCCCTATAAGAGGAAGCTTCCTTGGCCCTCGTGGCGACTTCAGGATTGCACCTCGGGCTTTATATCTCTTCCAATATGCCACCACCAAAAGGAAGAAGAAACAAGTGAGGAGTGAAGTAAAAGATGGCAACCGGAATATTATGAACATTATGGAAATTGTAAGTCTCAGGATTTCTATCCAAAGTTCTCCTTTCTTACGAAGTAGTGAACTCTAGATAGGTTTCTGGTGAAATTTAAGTACTCTTTTTATAGAAATATCATGCAAAAGTTTGAAAGCATCTAATAATGTCCTCCAAGAATCATTGGCATTTTAAAAGCGATTTCATATCATATAACGTGCAAGTGACAAACAAGAAATCAATTCAATATAGCATTGACGTGCAATATATCAGTTATTTATCAGTGTGAGGAATTAGTTTAAATCAGAAAATAAATAAGTCAATGCTTTCGTTGCATAATTGTGGCCAATTTATCTTGAGGGTTGACTAACTAATTATCTTTTTCTGCAAGTTAAGAGTAATACAACAAGCAAATAACATTTGATAATGATTTCATAGGAAAATTATTGAATACTCCGGGAACACCATAAATGTGTATTCTTCCCTCTCATATGAATTGTGGGTCACACAATAAATTTAATTAGTGGGACTTATAGTTATGTGAAAGAAGGGAATATGTATTTATAATACTCTGGGAGTACCCAATAATTACCAAAAATATATGAGAAATGAGTACTTAAATTAAGGAAAAAATAGCCAAAGCTGAACTGCTTGACAAAGTTTTTAAATATTGGAGAGTGAATTGCGGTATATTACCAAATGGTATGTGGAGCAACAAATTTCGGTCCCTCGCACTACAAAAAACGCGGGCTATAGCCGCGTTTTTTAGCTGCGTTTACAAAAAAACGCGGCTATAGCTAACCTATAGCTGCGTTTCTTAGAAACGCAGCTAAAGCCTCTAGCTATAGCTGCGTTTATCAAAAACGCGGCTAAAGCCTCCAGCTATAGCTGTGTTTTTTCAAAAACGCGGCCATAGCTAACCTATAGCTGCGTTTTTCAAACGCGGCTATAAGCCCAGTAGAATAAAATTTTTTTAGGGTGACCTATAGCTGCGGTTTTTAAAAACGCCGCTATATGTAACAACCAGAAAACAAAAAAAATTTTTCCTTTAGCTTCCCACGTGCCCTCCCCTTTCCCACCTACATCTCCACCTACCCCCACTTTCTTCTTTTCTTTCTTATCTCTTTCTTTCTTTTTCCTTTATTCATTCTTCCCTCACACTCTTCTTCTACCGTAGCTCTTCAGGTTCTTTCTTTCCTTTTTTTTTTTTTTTTTTTTTTTTTTTTTTTTTTTTTTTTTTTTTTTCTTCATAGTTGGGTAATTTTTTTTTTTCCTTCTTCTTTCTTCGTTCTTCACATCTGTGTAACCCTTTTTTTTTTTTTTTTCCTTTTTCTTTCTCCTTCCTCACATTTGGGTAACTCTTTTTTTTTTTTTTTTCTTTTTCTGCCTTCTTCTTGTCTTGGTAACTCTATTTTTTTTTTTTTTTTTTGTTTTCTTTGTTTCTTTGGAGCTGCTACTACTTTTTTCTTTCTTTCTTTTTTTCTTCATCTCAAGCACACTGATTTGTCAGTAGATCTAGTTTTTTTTTTGTTAGCTTATGTATAGTTAGTAAGAAAATGGAGGAGATGCTGAAAATGTTAAATGAAGTGGATATTTTAGCAATATTTGATTTTGAATTTTTTGGATCTGAGCTTGAATTTGTGCTACTGTGTTGCTAATATTGTGATTATGTTTAAATGGGTATGTTTTTAAATTTTGGGTACGTTGTGTATGATTTTGATTTTTCTGGGTGTGTTTGCATTGTGAGTATGTTGTATTTGATTTTGAATTTTTGGGTGTTTTTGTATTGTGAGAATGTTGTATTTGATTTTGAATTTTTTTAATTTGCGTTTGATTTTGAATTTTTTGGATTTGCGTTTCATTTTAAATTTTTTTATTTGAATTTCGAATTTTGAATTTTCTGGAAAAAAAAACCCAAAAATATTTTTTTGTTTTCTTGAAAAAAAAAAACCCAAAATTTTTTTTTTTTTTGTTTTCTGGAAAAAAAAAAACAAAAAATATTTTTTTTTGTTAATAAAAAACCTATAGCCGCGTTTTTAAAAACGCGGCTATAGCTCCGCACACTTTGTTAGCTGGGATATAGCCGTGTTTTTTAAAAACACGGCTAAAGGCCAGAATCCTAGAGCCGCGGTTAAAAACGCGGCTATAGGCCTGTTGCTGCGGTGCTTAGGCCGGGTTTGCAAACGCGGCTAAGGAAACGCAGCTCTAATCCTATAGCCGCGTTTTTGGGTCTATAGCCGCGTTTTTGAAACGCGGCTATAGACCCCTTTTTTGTAGTGTCGTGTGACTCTGAATCTATTTCGAAATTAAAAAAAAAAAAAAAACATACTAACTAAGCAAATGAAAACATTGAAGAGTAACTTTAGGTTCTAAAGCCATGTTTACTTTCAACTAGAATCCTTATGACCATTCTTCTAAAAAAAAGAAAAGAAAAGAACCCTTGTGACCATTATTTCACACAAATTTTTTTTTTGGAGAGAAAAGAAATTGTTATTTTGCACAATTAACATAAATTAAATATTAAAATTGATGAGCCATGGTTGTTCTACCATCTTAAAATATCTATTGGGATTGAGAGAATATACATAAATTAGAGAATTTGAAAGTGCACATGAATACATGTCTTCCGTCTGAAGAAGTACGTTTTTACATTGACAGCAAAACTTAAGCAAGTTGCTTGTAAAAATAAGTAAAATACTTACTTCAATCAAAATGATGCTTTGACAAAGCGAACCACCGCTTAAGTTGTAATCACACATTTTTAAGAATAATATAGATATGATGCATAGTCGTCGTACGTCCGCACATTACATTATGGGAAGATGCAAAGTTCTCAAGCAGTAAGCTTACACATGTAGGATAGGCTGCAGCACAATGCACATACACTATTCACTTCTATTATTCACATGAAGTCCTTTCCCCTCTTTGATTAAATTCCTTTCCTCCCATTCTGCTGGTTTAGTTATTACCACCATCACTGGATGATTCAGAGTATTCACACTGGTCTGTGCAATTTTTTTTTGTCTATTTTAGCACATAAAAATCTAATTTTTTTTATTTATTTTACATTCTTACTTTTTAAAAAATCTCATATCAAATTATCTATTTGACAATACATTTTATTAAAATATCAATTTTTCTTAAATTTTTTAATTGTTTCACTTTCTTCGCACACAATTATCATTTACCTTCTTTCTTCATCCTCAAGATACATAAAGAAAAAATAAAAAACTAAATACAAAATGATGAATAATATCAATACAGTTACTGTAACAAACTTGTGAATTTACACAATTATACATAAACTAATTTAACTCTTTTTTAGGCAAAATTGTGTAAATTCTATGTCATCTTTTTCTATTATAGAATGACTAATATGAATGCTCTTATCACATGTGATATGTGAATCTCAATATAACATGCGTCCTTGTACTATTCTTCTCTTAAACAATTTCATGCCTTTACGTTAAACCTCACTTTGTTAAGTAAATTTATAAATATGTTGCGGTTAAATATAATTTCAGGCTCTGAGCATCAAGTAAGAAATCATGATTTGTTCCTTAGAGCTATGTGTCCCTGAGTTCACCGGTATTGATATGATGTGGCTAATTCAAGACTAAAAATTTACTAATTAAGTGGAGAATAACCCTGAACCTGACTTGTAAATAGCCAGTTTACCTGCATTGCAATTTTTAATGAGTTTATCGGCTTAACTTTCTCTTATCTTTTCCCCCACCCCTACATTTTTGTATATTCTAGTCATATATTTGTGTGTCTGCCGCAAGGGAATAGTTATAGTTGAACACATGCATAGCGATTTAGTTGCTGCGGGTATCACCGTCATATGCATCGTTTAGGCTCTGATAAAAGCTGACTTAATAAAAGCAACTGAAATTAATTTGGACTAACGTTTAGTTTAGTTAATTTGGTTAACCGCAATCTTGATTTCTTTCTTTTAAACCCCAGCCTTTAAAAGAATCCTCTTCATTTCAAAGGATACGGATGGTCCCTAATAATTATTCTATCTTTTTTATTGCAGGCAAAAAAACCCAACGAAAAACTAGCGCTGCACTCCTCTATCTCTCTCAGTACGTGCACCCAGACAAACCTGAAAAGTGTGCAAAAGCCTTAACTTCACTGTTCACACTTCACAATCACACCCCTCAAATACTAAACTCCTTATTTAAGGTAGAACTTCACATAAAACTCCTTATTTAATGTAGAACTTCAGTATATATAAAGGATCCTTATACTATCATTTGCACTTGGACAACAATTCTTGCTAGAAGGGCTGGTACCATAATCAAAAACCAAAGAAAACCAAACATGAATTTCTAAATAAAAAATATCTTTATTTTTTCCAGATAAAATAACTTTTATGTTTGTAATTAGTTGTTACCAAGCCATGGTGGTTTTGAGAGCTAGGGAATAGTTGGGCCCACAGCGTTTCGGCCGCTGCTGGTATCACCGTCATGTGCACCGGTAAGGCTCAGATAAAAGCGGTCTTATAATATTCACAACTGGAATTTGGATAATGATTTAGATAATTTAGATGAGCTCATAGCATAATCAACCCAATAAAACTGATTCAATATCAAACAAAGAGAGTTACCACATTTCAACATAAAAACAGAAAAAAAAAAAAAAAAAAAAAAAAAAACTGCAAATTAGACCTCACATACCTTAACCTCAAGCACTAGTTCATGACACCAAAACTTGCACATTTAACAAACCAACGAAAACCAAACATGATATTTAAATAATGACAACTTTTATTTTTTTTGCATGAAAGCAGATCGATTTCCTGGAATGGAAGAAGCTCTACGACCACTTAGAAATTATCAATCTATCGTGGTAGTGAAAGCCAGGGAATAGACCAATTGCGATTTGGCCAATGCAGGTCATCACTGGCGGTACCACCATTTGACGGGACAGTAGTTTGGACACGGCCACCATATAGAGCAAAAATGAGCATAGCAATAAGGATCAGGAGGAAAGTATACAATAGAACTCATAAATAGTATCAAAAAGTGTAATGAGACCTATAAATAGTAGTAAAAATAAATTAAATAATAAAAAATGCTCTCCTCTTCAGCCATAGCAAACATAACTTAAGTTATTCTTTATGGAGTTCAATTTATTGTTCAAATAAAGGATAAGAGTTGCCAGAAGGGTGAGTTTGGTTCAGCTTTTTGAAATTGGGCTTTTTGAAAAAGTGCAGTTTTCAAAAAATGCGGTTTTCAAAAAGTGCGATATGAAACTGGGCTTTTTAAAAAACTAAGTGTTTGGTAAAATCTGTTAAAAAATATTTTTTTGAAAAAGTTGAGTGTTTGGTTAGCACTTATAAAAGTGGCAGTTTGAGAAGTAAATTACCAAAAATGACCATGTATATATAAAGAGAATTCTTTGTTTTAATTACCCTCTTAATGCAAGTTATGGACACAATATTTGCACAAAAATTTCACAATAAAGTCTATATGACAAATTGTTAATGGTAGGAAAAAAATTGTCACTAACAGGTCTAGATGAAAACTAATAATAACTTACTATGTAAACTTTATTATGAAATTATTATAAAAAATCTATCAATAGTACTATTTTTTTTTTTAAAGAAAAATAGTACTAATTTAAAAGGTTTAAAGATATAATAAAATGTCACAATATTTTCACAATACTAATTTAAAATTAATCTTTGTAAAATAAAATTTTATTAACACTTATCTTTTAAATGATTTGTTCTAGGATTATACATATACCCACAATTTTTTCTCTACCACATACTCTATAGTATCACAATTGTGAAAAAAAAGTTATGAAATAATCTGTGTTCCTACTCCCTCTATTTTCTTCCACATTGCTTTACCGAAACCCAAAATTAACTCTTTTTCTTTTTTCTTTGACTTTTTTCTAATCCACTCATTCACTTCTTCCTTATTTTCCTTTTCTTTTACTTTCCTCCACACAACCCCCACCCCCCCCCCCGACACACACATACAAGTCTCCGTCTTTCTCTCGCCCCCTCTCTCTACCCCATATTTTCCATTTATCAAAAACTCTACGGAATTCAAAAGGTTTTTTTGAGATTAGATATGTAGGACGTAAATAAATTAAAAAAAAAAAAGGAGAAGAGAAGAAGAAGAAGAAGAAGAAGAAGAGATGCTGTGCTACAGTAGCATAGAGGAGTAAAAAAAACTATGGGCAATTTAGGAAAAAGAGAAACCACAAATGGTAATATTTTGTGTTGGAAATTTAGACCCCTTAAAACACAACCAGATTGAATAGCCTAGTTAATTAGCCAAGTTGTTACTTAGTCAATTTAAGCAATTCTAGGTTAAAACAATCAAACAATCATATCAAGAAAATATAGCAGCGGAATAATAAATAACACATGATATGATCACCCAGGAAAACCAAACTGGTAAAAAACCTGGGGAGGATTTTACCCATCTATCCTCAAGACAAACCTGAATTCACTATGAAAGAATCGAAGTTCATACAAAAGGACTTACAAGCTCCCCACTTGACTTCCTAATGCTACCTACCAGTAGAACTTACTGACACGATCCCGTGCAAGCTCCGAATCCACGGACTCTTCTTTCTTGAATTCTTCAATCAGCTACAAGCACCTACGCTTGATATTCTTTAAGTTCAATGGCGGCAACCTTGTTAATCATCAAGATGTAGAAAATATCTCTACCTTGAAAACCCTAAGTTTATGTGAAGGAAAGCTTCTCAAAGATCTCACAAGAGATTCACATAAACAGCAAATATGAGCAACAAAGACTTAGAGAGGTTTGGGTACAAAACCCTAAAAATAAAAGGAGGTACAAGAGGCACTCTAATCTCTCTAAAAAGCTCTAAAAAACGTGGCTTAGGGTTTCCTTTATATAGTGGGAGAAGTAGATCTGAAACCCTAATCCAAAATGGGCTTAAGTTGCTGTTTGGACTGACTTAAAATTCTACAGATACGATTTTCGATCGATCGAGCCTGTTCTTCGATTGATCGAACCAGGCAGAATATGAAGTCTTCTTCCTACAGCTTGTATGTTCTTGAATCTTGACTTGAATCACTTTGAGCATTGTCTAATAAAACCTATAGACTCTAAGATCTATATCTAGACAAGTTTGTGTTCACGATTTGCCAATTGTTCTAAACATTTAGAACCTAACATTTTGTTTTGAGAAAACATGTTTGTGTGTTTGGCAATTGTAGCTCAAAGCTGCCATTCCAAAACATAGAAATCCTTTCAGCTGAAAAATGCACTTTTGTGTAATGCACTTTCGAAAAATTTTACCAAACACACATTTTGAGTTTTGGGCTAGAAAATGCATGTTTTGGCCCCTTAAAAGTCAAACCAAATGGGTAATCAATATCATAAAGGACCTCTCTCCTAGTCCTAGCTCTCTTTGTTACATAACTGTATGTGTCTTCTAGTCCTAGCTCTTTGTCATAGAACTATATGTGGGTCCACACGCTCAAGACTTTTATTCTCCTTAGCTTCTGCACCTAACCTAGGAAAGGCGCTAAAAGAAGGGGTGTCTCTCCTAGTCCTAGCTCTCTTGTTACATAATTGTATGCGTCTCCTAGTCCTAGCTCTCTGTCACAGAACTGTGTGTGGGTCCACACACTTAAGACTTTTATTCTCTTCAACTTGTGCCCCTAGCCTAGGAAACAACGCTAAAATAAAGGGGTGGTAATAATAACCTCAGATTAGTATCCGGTGCAATTCACCTCATTTGCACCTCATCTCATACCTAATTCTCATTCCTAACTAGTAAGTTATTTTCAGACGTCCGAATCACGGATTGGATGATTGGCCTATATCCTCTCCACACCACATATTATAATATATATATTACTGTTACTGCTCATACGTAGCAAAGAGTGACTTTACACTGTAATACAAGAAAAATTATATCTTGTACATGATATTTATGTGCCAGGTTTCTCACATAGAGGCAGGTCCCATGTATTGTGAGACCCACTTGTGTGAGAGACTCAATATACTACCCTGTAATACAAGAGCTAGTATATGGTGTACTCGGCATATATGCTGGGTCACTCACACACTGGCAAGTCCCACAGTACATTTCGCTTGGCCAGGTAATGTGATTGGACATATGTTTGAGGATTGAGATCCCACACAATACCTAGTGTATTACACGGGTGCAATAATTTCAATCTCAACCATTACTTTAATCTAACGGATATAAATATGACACATCATATAACCACGTCATTGATCCGCGTGACACCACTTTCGCCTATTTCTTTACTCTTTTCTCTACGGGTCCGGCTTGTGTCCAGTAGCCAGTGGCCAGTGGCCACTAGACCCGTTAGGATATAGACATGTGTTTGTATTGCAATGTGTCCAGTGGCATTGACCACTGGACATAAGCTCCACTCTTTCTCTACACCCTTTAGCTTCCTCAAACTTCGAAAAACTCTCACCCTCTCTCTCTTCCATCAGATCTTTCTCTAGGACTCTGTGGACTCTACGGCTCAATCTCCATAGCTACAACTAGCAGCCACCATGATCCGCTCCACCAATTTCGATGGTGGTTCTGGTAAATTTCCTATGTCTCTCTAATTAGTACTTCAGCAATTTTTTTTTTTTTAAATGGTCGGGGGATCTTGTTGGTTGGATTTGTATTATTTGGAGAGTATTTGTTTTGATCTTATCTTAATTTTTTTGAATTGGTTTTGTTTGATTTTGCTGAAAAAATCCACCTTTGATACTATCAGTTATGATCCATAATTTGCTGAAAAATAGCCATTCATTTTTACTGATCTAGTGTTTTGGTTTCTTTCCTATAGCTCAATGGAGAGACCCACTCTTAGGTAAGACGTGTTCTCTGTTTTTATGTGCTGTATTATCTTTTTTTTCCTTTGTATTTTTTGGAATATGCTTTGATTATGCATCTGAAACACAAATCAATTTAACTAATGAAATATTGTAAGTTTTGCGTTTCTACTTTTGTAAATGTTGACAAAAAAAGTAAGGAGAAGGAGAAATGTTAAGACGTGTTCTCTGTTTTTATGTGTTGTATAATCTAATTTGTTCTTTGTAATTTTGGAATATGCTTTGAATATGCATCTAATACTTAAGATAGAAAGGGGCTAAATTATGAACTTTAATTCTAATTGGGCATTTTTATGTTAATACAAATACGGTACTAACTTATACAATAAAGCAGAAATTGGATTTAGATTTTTGCACAATTGAGCTTATGAACAAGAGTTTGTTTTATGCATTTTTTTTCCTCATTTATTGTGGCCAAAGGTTATATGGATTAATAACTATATATCTCTTGTTTTCTTGTTAACAGGACAAAATATTAGCCCTTGTTGCCAAAAGCTCAATATTTCTTGTCAGAAAATGTTTTGAAATATTCCATGAATTATATTGTTTTTGTGAGTTAAAAGATAGAAAACTTGTATTGATATGTTGAAAGAAAGTATTAAAAGAAAAAAAAATAAAAAAAAAAACAAAATTGGTCTGAATCCTGTAAGACAATCAAACGAAACAGAGAAAGACAACTCAGGAAAGAGCATAGCAACTAAGACACATTACATGATAGTGCTGCATAAAGAAAAGCTTGACATAAAAACTGCTAAGAATATGAAGTGTTGGTACTCTGCCAAGAAAATAGTAGCTCTATCAAAGATGGCCTTCAGTTGTAAGTGAACTTTTTCAAAGTAGAACCTGTGACAAGCATTCCATTATGTATTGAAGCCATATCTTGTTGTCAATAGGCTAATTTTCAGTATCATTGAAACATTGGATGTATTTTCTAATTTTGACTCTTAAGGTAGTTTCATTGTTCATTTACAAAAACTTTTACAAGGATTTAGAGTATAAACCAAGAAGAATGTAATAAAATTTAGTTGTTATTATTATTATTATTATTATTATTATATTGGTTTAACTACTAAAATGTAATTGATTGTGTGTCTTTATATTTCTAATTTCTTGTAATGTTTCAAATTGAACAATTTTGATGTTGCCTATACAGTAATGAATTGATGCAAGAGTTTGATTCAATAATGAACAAAAATTTATTGAAATGTATAATTTGATTACAAGGCTATTTGAACAAGAGCCCTAATTAAATACACAGTCATGGGCAATGATTTATTTCCCTCAATAAGAACCTAAAACTTGCATTCACATATTCTGTAAGGATGCAAGTTGAAGCCAAAGTGTAATGAATAAGATAATAGCCAAGCAAAATACTTCCATTCAAAACAATTTTTGAATCATACAAGTGGCTACTAAAGGTAAATGTTGAAGTTTATGTATCCCAAAGAAAAATATATTTCTACAATACTTCTTCGTAATGGTAGAACTTATGTGTGAACATGTGTCCTTCACTAACCTAAAACAATCTAAACTTAGCACTAATCCCTTTAGAAGATGCCTTTAGTCGCTCTTGGTGATCAAACAAAGAGTAGCATTCCTTTAATCATGTCATTAAACCTGACAAAAGAAAGAACAAAGTGTGATTTCAATGATAGACATAAATCAAAATTTCCAATTAACAGCAGGCACAAGTTAAGCCATAAGATCACTATCACTACTAAATATGTAATTTTGTTGAGGGTTTAGCTTTAGGAACTTCCATCTTAAGAACCCAACTAAGGGACCAATATTAAAGTGCACAAGTTGTTGTACACAACTCAATATATGAGGGATGAGTTGGGTTGGTTTTCACACATGTGATGAGTTGAGTATTTCTCAACCCAACAAGGTTGAGTCAAATTCAAAAAATCACCCAACTCAACCCATCCACACTCCTATATATATATATATATATATATAGCAATTAACAATTTTTAGCCAAATGCCAGCTGCATTTGTATTAGGTATTGCCGTATTGGTATTTCGATTTCTTTTCTGTTATTGTCATTGCCAGCATCTTTATGTTTTGATTTTTATTTGTGAGCATTAATTTTTAAATTTTCCGCTCAAATTTGTTAATCATTCCTTTTTGTGTCTATATTTAAAAATGATGTGGAAATACATTAAGAGAAATGATATGTTTACAACATTTTTACAACAGTTTCACAACAAATTATAAGTGGCAGGTTGTTACTGGTTATTATTATTAGGGCAAAAAAGTAATCTTAGTGTTAGGTTCAAATTTGAACCAGTAACAACTAATTACCTATGATTTGTTTTAAAAATGTTGTGGACGTAGCACCTCTTATACATTAATTGGTTGTTGCAACTTTAGTGCTAACCATACAAAATTCAAAAGTGTACATATGGAAAGTAATTAATGCATTACTAAATATTAATTATTATAAACATGACAACAAATTTAAAGCTATTGATAAGGGAAAAAGTTGGGGTCTTTAAAAAAAAAACTGAGATAGATACTCTAACCTAATTGAAATATATATATATATATATATGTGTGTGTGTGTGTGTGTATGCTTCTTTTGATGGTGGATTTGTATTCTTTTGAATTTTGCAATTGGCTTCAATGTCTAACTGCAATTTTCTTTTAAGGAAAAAAAAAAGGCTCTGTTTTCTTTGGAAATTTGGCTATAAACTTAGTTGTAGAATAAAGTACATATTTTTAAAATCTAATTGGTGAATTTTATGTTTTTTATGTTCTTAATTCACATGTCAAATTTCATGTCAATCATATGTAATTTACTATTCGATTTAAACTTATTTTTTATGTATAATTTTAGACTACAAAAACTTGAAAATTTAAAATTTTGATTGATAACATAACTATTGATTTTTGATCTTTTGGAAAGCATGAAGAATATAAGAAAAAAAAAATGTAATCTAATGATAAATTTGTCAAAATTTACATCCAATAAAAAAAATATTGAATAGAGTTGTAGTTTTAGGCTACAACCAAATTTGTTACCGAACTTTGTTCTTTCTCTTTTACTATTTAATGTATTTCATTTTTTACGATAAATTTGACAAAAACAATTAATGATCACAAGTGAGAATTAAATTTTAACATAATTATGTTGGTAAATAAATTCATTCATTTCATTCAACATTTAAACTAATGACTTCATGGTGCTTAAATATTTTTAGTAAAATTTGCTAAATCTGCTCACTTTTTTTTTTTTTGGTTCTTCAATTTATTAAGGGATCCTTTTGTAGATCAGAGCATTTTAATATTCTCTCTTTCTCTCTATGCGAGTATGTAACGTCTGTTTTTCTCTCTGTGATTGATTCGGCTAAGATATGGGATATTGAGATTGGGGGAATTCTATATCATATCTATCTAATTAAATCTTTAATTTTTTTTTAGGAATTTCTTTTAATTGATAGAATAAGAAGTTATTGGGATATTTTCCAGATATATTTTTTATTTTTTATTTTATTTTTGATGATGCATCAAACTGTTTTAAGTTTATTTAGATTTCTGCTTTAATTGAACAATTCCTGAATCATTAGTGTGGGAGTCAAAAACTCTTACTATGGAAGAAAAGACCAAAAGTTTTTGATTAACACAACTAATTTCAAAGAAAAGATAAGAAATCCAAAATGGAAAGGTTGGACAGATAATTTAAAGGATAGTATAGCATGCATTATTAGGATTCCTTTCCCTTCCCCAAAAAACACAAAACCATACTCTCTGCAATCTCTTATGGATGACAACTCTAACTCACGTTCCAAACCACTCAACTTTGTAGCCTAATCAGATAAGAAGGTTGTATGAGTTGGATTTGAGCTCTCTTAGTCAACATCTTGCTGAGAACGTTTTCTTTTGATTCATGATTATACCTGCAGAAACTTTATTTATTCTTTGCTAACACATGTTAGTTTGTTTAGTTTTAACTAATCCTGCCATATGTATATATACACATTGCAATTCATATCCTGCCGAGAATACTTTCATTTTTCATCATTATGTATGCTGTCATTAATATTAGTTACATTTGCTAACCTTGTTGTGGACTAACCATTATTTTTCCACATATACATATCTTATTTGGAGTGCTTTGTCTTGTACACAGATTGGTTCCAGAGGAATCCCATGAAGAGAGTCAAGTCCAACTCCTTTACCCTCTATAGAAGCCTTAGCCCAAAAGTACAAAAAGGCACCTACAAAGATTAGTACCATTGACTCGCTGTAATTGGATTGGAGACATGAATCAACCTTGGGTCACAAGTCTCATAGGGATTGGACGAGAGAGAGAGAGAGAGAGAGAGAGAGAGAGAGAGAGAGAGAGAGAGAGAGAGAGAGAACAAGTCTCATAGGGATTGGACGAGAGAGAGAGAGAGAGAGAGAGAGAGAGAGAGAGAGAGAGAGAGAGAGAGAGAGACCCAAAAAAATTTGCTGGACGGTGGCATTATTTCCAAAATTGTCACCACCTATTTGTTGAAAACAACTGAAAACATTTTTAAAGTGTGTTTTCAATTATGGTGTTTGCATTTTTTTAGATGAGCTTTCAAAAATTTCAACCAAACAAGTATTAAGTGGGACTCACCACACGTTATTTAACTCAGGAAACTAAATTTTAAAATGGGCAACTAAACTAACAAGCTCTTAGTGCGGTGCATGTGTACTAGGATTGTCCCGAACACTTTCGGTGGTCTGTCAATTTCTCTCAAATTTTCTACAGGTCTCTCTCAAATCTCAAGTCTCAACTGAGTCTTTACCACCTACTATAGAGAGTCTATAATGATTCCCAACACTTTCGATGGCTGGGTCAATGAGTCAATCCCACAGTTGTCAATTGTCATTATCTCAAATTCACTTTGATGCCTTCTCTCTCAAATTCGTCGCTTTTGATTGCTGGGCCTAGCTTTGTTAGGTCTTGTTTTTTCCTTCATCAGCAATGCTATATTAAGAAATTTGAGATAATGAACTTATGAGTTTCTAACTTGTTCTGGTTTGGTATATTACGCCATGTATATTACAATTTTACTATATTAAGATATTTGTGCTAGAACTTAGAAGTTTGAAGAACCCCATTTTCTCTCTTTCTTTCATCCGATCAGTTTGTTGAACTATCTTAATGTTAAATTACAATAGATTATAATTTATTTATATATATGAGAAAAGATAACAATACTCTAAGGACATTGATTTAGAAAATATTTGAAGAAATTTTTATGGAAGGACATTGATTTAGAAAATATTTGAAAAATTTTTTATGGGAAAAGAAAATAACTATTTTTTTTTTTTTTTTACAGATTTTAAAAAAATATTTTTATGAAAGTTAAATCAAAACTTTCCTAAAATGATTTATTAATAAATGTATTAAGGGCGCCCATTAACCAAACTCTATAGAGAAAGTTAAATACTAAAATGTCTAATTTTTAAGAGGGAATGCGCCCTTAATCTGAACCAAACGTCTACCAAACGTCTGAATATAAATCTGAACCAAACGTCTACCAAAAGACACCTTCTAAAGTCATTCGGCCAATGAAATTAAACAAGAAACCCATAACTCCTATTACATAACACTTATCTGACCCAGAGTACTTGTTGGCTTTAAACACTTGCCAAACCCAAAAAAAAAAAAAAAAAAAAAAAAAAAAAAAAAAAAAAAAAAAAAAAAAAAAAAAAAAAAA
>NW_027069534.1:1744523-1761448 GCF_002906115.3 Quercus suber
ATCCAAGGCATGCATTGGGGACTTCTTTACATCCTTCAAGGGATAAAACCTCGAACATTTGAAGAGTTAGCAACTCGTGCGCACGACATGGAGTTGAGCATTGCTAGCCATGGAAGTACAAACCCTCCCATACCTGAGGAAAGCAAAAGGGAAGTAAGGAGGAATGATAGGAATGCAAAAGTCAACCTCAAAGACCCAATGGTTGTTAACACTGTCGAAGTCAAGGTTCCAAGAAGAGGAGCAACAGTAAATGAAAAACAGCTTGAAGGATGGCAAAAGAACGAAGTGCATCGCCTGACTTTTAAGGAACGTGAGCAAAAAGTATATCCGTTCCCCGATGAAGATGTGCCAAACATCTTAGAACAATTATTGCAATTGAAGCTGATTGAATTGCCAGAATGCAGGCAACCACAAGACATAGGGAAAATTGATGACCCTAACTATTACAAATATCATCGCATCATTGGCCACCCAATCCAAAAATGCTTCGTCTTCAAAGAACAAATTATGAAGCTTGCCAAAGAAAACAAGATTGATCTAGACTTTGATGAAGTTGTCGGGTCAAACCATGTGACCGTTGCTTGTGATGTACTTCCAACTCTCAAGCAGGGGGCAAACACCAATGAAGCTTACAAATTGATTAACAATGATGATGCAAGGATCGGCCCCATCAATGGGAAGTTCCTTAAACACTTCTATGCTTGAAGGTCGAGGATTGCTCCTTGGTAAGAGTTTAAACTGCCCACTGTAATGCTGCAAGGGTACATGATGTCTTCCCATTACCTTTGAAAGCATACCAATAAAGAGAAATTGATCCCACTCCATGTCACCAATTGCTAGTGTGGCATAGTGGTTGGATGCCCAATTCGCCCTTGAGAGGTCTCGGGTTCGATTAGTGGTGATACCCACTATTACACACTGAGCCCCCCTTTTTGCAAAAAAAAAAAAAAAACCATTTGAACTACGTAATGACTTGATCCCTTTCTGGGGTACGTAGGCAACTTGGTATCATTTACTAAGTCCAGTCACATGAAAAAGAAGAAGGATTGCCAGTCTAGCTTAAGGAATTTTTCAAAAGTCACCAATATGCTTTTGAGATCCTTTTAATTGGCAGGCGTTGCTTAGGATCAGTCAATTCCTTACTACATGATACTCAAAGATCATTGTGGTAGAAAAAGACAGCTGCAAAGAATTGGTGTTACTTGACTTTCCTTGAACTAATGATAAACATAAGTTAGTTCTTGGTTGTGAAGTAAAATAAAATCCTCAACCACTTTTGCAAGAAATGAAGTCTGCATGGCATTGCCTATCTTCTATGGACACTCTCCCACATTTTTGAAGTATGTTTTGCATCACTTATCTCCTGGGGGCATCTTCTTGTACCTTGCAAGTCTAAGCTACATCGTCTCTCTTCTAAGTTGTGTCACTTCATAGCTCTAGAATTTAAACCACATCATCTCCCTTCTGAGTGGTGTCGTTTCACATCATATTTCTGAAATCTGGATGACGTCATCTTCCTCCAGAATAATGATAAATTATTGGTGTTGCATCACTTTGCTTCTATAGGCATGTTCGTGCAATGTTGAGTTGTTGGTGGCCTTTCCTTGCATCTTCAAAGTCTTGATAGGGACTCCTTGCATCTTTAACGTCTTGTTGGCATCTTTGAAATCCTGATGTCTAGCTACAATGCTACGTATCCTCAATGTCTGAGCTATGTTGCCTCTGAAAATTGATGTTGTTGTAGCTTTATTATAAGGTCAATATTGGTGCAACTTCAGTGCGACTTTAATGCAAATAACGTGTTGACATTGCTTCATGGCAAGGATGAATGTCGGCATGGCTTCAATGCAGCTTCATTGTGAAGGCAAGTGCAAATATTGCTTCATGGCAGGGATGAATGTTAGCACAGTTTCGATGTAAATGAAGCATTGATGTGGTTTCATGGCAAGAACGAGTATTAGCACGGCTTTGGTATGAGTGAAGTGTTGACACGGCAAAAATGAATGTTGGCACGGCTTCAATGCAGCTTCATTGTGAAGGCAAGTGCAAATATTGCTTCATGGCAAGGATGAATGTTGGCACAGTTTCGATGTAAATGAAGCATTGATGTGGTTTTATGACAAGAACGAGTATTGGCACAACTCCAATGAAAGTAAAGTGTTGATGTAGCTTCATGGTAAAGACGGACGTTGGTGCAACTTTAATGCGAATACAAGTGCTAATATGGAGTGTTGACATGGCTTCATTACAAAGATGAACGTTGGCATGGTTTCGGTACAAATAACGTGTTGACATTACTTCAAGGCAAAGATGAATGTTGTCCCGACTTCAGTGCAAATAATGGTGTGACTTCACAGCAGATCTTCATGAAAAAGGTGGGTGTTGGCATGGCTTCAGCGCGAATGAAATATTGGCATGGCTTCAGTACAAAGACAAATGCTGGCATATCTTCATGGTAAAGACTCTTGATGTGGCTATGTTGCAAAAACTTATGAGATGGCTGCGTTGAAAAGACAAGTGTTGGTGCGGCTTAATTGCCAAAGAAAGCATGCTGCATGACAAAAACAAGCAGCAACAAAGAGCTTGTCAGTAAAAAATCTCATGGCATGCCTCAACCAAACAAAAAAAAAAAAAAAATCAGAGAAAGAGAAAGCTTCAATTGTAATCTCTAGCTTGTAAAAAAAAAAAAAGATGGTTAGCATGTGAGGAAAAAAAAAAAAAAAAAATTTCCCTGCATAATTTCTCTACACTTAGTATTATACTACTCATGAAAACTCTGCTTGTGCAATTTAGTACATACCCCGAATGGCCTTATATAGAGGATTGTGGAGCTCAAAGTCAGATTTTGCAAACTCAAGGTCAGGGAAGTCTGCACCAAACCTTGAAAAAAAAAAAAAAAAAAAAGGAGTGCCCATAAATGCATCATGCTGTCAGAAAGAAACTATTGCACATTCTAGACTGTATATTGCTCAAAGCGATTGTGCTGCCGACCTTAAAAACAGAGAGACATTTGCTGATTAGTCAATCTGCCCAAAATTTCAAACACTATCAGAACCACAATGGAGACTAGAATAGCAACAAGTCCAACAATGCCAGCCATCTGCTGTCCAGATTTCTAAAAGCTTCTGACAAGATCATAAAAAATTCAACCCACAGAAATCTGCTAAGGACTTCGAAAAACAAAACCCAGAAAGATCATCACCAACGGAGCCACCACGCGCCTCCACGCGCCGCCATGAACTCACAGTAACCAACGGAGTAGTTTTTCAAAATCTGTGCAAATCTGTTCAGGATTTCACAAAACTGAACCCACAGGGACCTTAAACGGACTTCGATCTACAAAACCCAGAAAGGTCATCAACCACAGAGCCACTACACGCTACCACGCGCCGCCACAAACTCGCGATGACGAAGGGTTTAATCCTTGAAATCTGTGCAAATCAGGCCACCAATTCAGAAAACAGACCATACCACTAGATCCAGCGGCCTTTAATCTACAAAACCTGAAAATTTCAGGCCCAAAATAGTCACCACGCGCCTCCACGCGCCGCCAGAGTTTCCGGCGCTCATTGCCTTAAACTCACGCGCCGGCACGCGCCACCATCATCAAGTCACGTGCTCACACGCGCTGGAAGAGTCTCACGCGCGTGCACGCGCCACGCGCTGACGCGCCCTCAGGCCTATGACGTCATGGATGACGTCATCCTCCACTACCCCCGGTCTGACCCGTTTGACCCGAACCGACCCGAAATCTGACCCGGTCCGAACCGCCTGCACAAAAAAAAAAAAGAAAAAAAAAGAAAAGAAAAGGGAGAGAGAGAAAAAGGTTTGACCAAGTTTGACCTTTGACTTTGACCAAAAGTCAAAATTTTCAAAAGAGGCCTGTCCCACTCAGTTTTTCGAGTACATTCCGATTTTGGGATCCGTTTCTTCATTTGAAACTTGGAAATTGTGCAAACGTCCAATTTTCAAAAAGTTGACTTTTGCGTAAATGTTGACCAAAAGTCAAAATTTTTAAGATGGACCTATCTTGCTCAATTTTTCTCGTACATTCCAATTTTGGAGTCCGTTCCATCATTTGAGACTTGAAAATTGCACAAATAACTCAATTCCAAGCTAGTTGATTTTCGTGTTGAATTCGATCCAAAGTCAAGATTTTCAAGCCAAACTTGTTTTGCTCAGTTTTTTGCAACTTGGAAGTCACCAATCTGACCCACATCACCGAAGTACTGACAATGTCCAAAACTTAAGCTCCCAAGATCAAGATTTGAGATTCATCCATTTAGTTTGGATCCCCTCAAGGTTATTCTCCAGACTTCATCAAGGCTTCTCTTTCCAAAGTACAAATGAACTCTCACAAGTGTGTCTTGAATTTGAAATTACATCGGGTCACCCGTCCAACTACCATTCCCCTTTCGGTGCCGAACATTCCAACCTACCATTCCCCTTTCAGTGCCAAACATTCCCACCTACCATTCTTCATTTCTCTCAGCTACCATTTTCTTTCCCTACCGGTCTCAAATCTACCATTCTCATCCACCGGTCTCACCAAAAATTCACATCCACTATTCTTCGTCTCTTCGCTATAAATAGAAAGGCCGGATTCATCAAGAACTCATCCAGAAAAACACACTGAGTCATAAATGAAGATTTGCTTCTTTCAAATTTTCAAGTCCTCCTTTTCACAGCCATTTCTCACTATGGCTTCATCATTCTTAACACTTAGCAACCAAAATTGCTTCATAATCAGTTTGAAATCAACCCTCCCATGGTTCGGTAGAAACCCTCTTCACAGCATCATTGTGTTTGAGATCCAAACAATTTTGTTTCCCCACCTAACGACCACAGTTGTCCATAAAATTATTCATAACAAGGCCTGCATTGTGTTCCATGCTTCTTCAGATTTGGTTGGCCAAGAAATCCAAGTCCAGCAGAGACACCTGTTCCTAACCTCAGGGCTCCTGTAGTCTCTCTCCAATTGCTTGGTCTTCCAGCAGAAGCAGTGGTTCAGAACAAACAGCAACTTGTGGTTTTTTAAGACCAGAATCACAAGTTAGCTCCATCTTCCACTTTGTTGTGCTTTCCCAACAAGTGTCAATAGGTGAAGATGGTAAAAAGTGTTGGGGTATCCTACAAATTGTCTTTCATCCAACACTTGGAACGACCTCCGGGGCACCAGCTCATCAGAGTTCAACCTTTGGGGCTGGTAAATGGTTGCCAAAACCATATTCCATGTTCCCATCAGCGTGGGATCCAGAGGTCATCATTGCTGGTACCTCAAAACACATTTCTGGAATTACTCCAACTTAAATTCAACTTGAAGTATTTCAGAATGCACTTTTCTGAAATTACTTCAACTTAACGTCTGTCAGTATGGTCCAATCACGCATGCACATTCTACGACTCACTGTCAGACCACATGCAACATACAGTCAGTCCCATATTCAAAGGTGTATCTCCTAGAAACACCTACACCAGAGGGGCCCCAACATACAGGACCAGTACCATGGTGGCGTATGTTTCACCCATTCACTTTGCTTCATCCCCATCTTCTTCACCACCAACATCATCATCTCCAGAATCCATAAACTTTTGAAATTACCTCAACTTAACCTGAGTAAAGCGATGACACATGCGCACTCAATCACTTTCCCACATGGCCTCGCCGTAATTCGAAGTATACTCTTCTGAGATGACTTCACCAGCGGTTCTTAAAAGCACGAGGCTAGCCCCATGACTCTGTATGCTGTACCCAGCCACCATCCTCGCGTCTTCCCCATCTTCTACACCATGTGATCGCCGCCAGCGATCTAGAAACACTCTTCTGAAGTTACTTCAACTTAACCTCTGCTGAGAAGGTCGGTCATGCAAGTACATTCAAATACAGGTAGACCCTTTTCGGTCTTACCAAATCCTTTCATATGGGTGGGTCTACTCCTCGGAAATTATCTCATCCTGCTAAAAGCTCTGCCACCTTCAATTACTTCATTTGAAGAGCCAAGAGTAAAAGTCTGTTTTCAAAACTCGTTCTCACACCACACTCTGAAATTGTGTGTGTGAACGAGTCTCAAGGGGGCATTTGTAGACAGGGAAAATTTTCGACCTATCACAAGCTGACACGTCACACTACTAAGTCCACAAAATACGGCCAATTACAAAGCGCCGCGTATTGCTGCTAGGTTTTGCTATCATTACTCAGAAACAACAGAAATTTGCCAAGTGTCATGCAAAAACCAATCACAATCATCGCACGTGTAAGCGATGACATAATCACCTTCGCACGTGTAAGCGATGACATAAGCGGATCAATCAAGCGCTGCCACGTGTCACCAATCAAGCTCCGCCACGTGTCACTTACCTACCCCTAAACTCCTATAAATAGAAGCCTTCCTAAGGCATTTGAGAGGAAATCTGAGAAGGAGATCCAAGGAGATCAGGAGATTTGGAGAGGGCACAAAACCATTTGAAGCACTCAGAAGTCCAGAAGCTCTGCCGGAACCAAGCTCTAAAGCCTCCAAGAACTTCAAGAACTTCAACTTCGAATACGAAGAACATTCGAAGAGAAATCATCCAAATCATCCGCCTAGATCCAAAAGTTCACTGGAATCAAGCTCAAAAGCCTCCAGAAACCTCACAAATCACAAATCAGGAAGCTCTACGGATTCAAGCCTCTAAAGCCCCGAAGAACTTCCATCACAAACCTTCGAATACAAGAACATTCAAAGAGGAATCATCCAAATCGTATTCCTAGATCTTAAAGTTCACTGGAATCAAGCTCAAAAGCCTCCAGAAACCTCAACAAACCACAAATCAGTGAAGCTCTACGGATCAAGCCTCTAAAGCCCGAAGAACTTCTACCACAAACCTTCAAGTACGAAGAACATTCAAAGAGGAATCATCCAAATCATATTCCTAAATCTCAAAGTTCACTGGAATCAAGCTCAAAAGCCTCCAGAAACCTCAACAAATCATAAATCAGCGAAGCTCTACGGATCAAGCCTCTAAAGCCCCGAAGAACTTCCACCACAAACCTTCGAAGACGAAGAACGCACCAAGAACACGAAGAACACACGAAGAACACGAAGAACGTGAAGAACAAAGGATTTCTAACAAGCTCATAGCCAGAGATTCATTGTAATTCCGTTTTAACAATCTTCGATCCATCCTTCAACCAAATTGAAGGATACTTTGTGTTCAAGTGAAAATTACATTACCATAAATCCAATTAACAAATCTTTCAAGGAGATCGAATCAGATGATCACTCTTTTGTAATTACAGAGAATTGTACCACACATATATTCAATACAAATTCGCATTTGTACAACTATTTTACTTGTTTGACTTTATTTCGAATCGAGAAATTTAGTCGTCCACGTATGCATGATAGAAAGAGTTCCTGCAAACATAAAGATGAGAGATGTACTTTGGTATATGGTGGGCAATCATATCAATAATTACAAGTTAGACAGTAAGTTAGTGCATACACATGTATTGTCGAAAATTGACTTATATGGGTAAGGTGTTAATTAACGTATATTGAAGACTGAATTAGATAATAAATTGAAAGATGTGACTGTCAGAGGCGATACAATTGCAACCCAAATACCGACAATACAGGGGAGTACGTAATTGCAGGTATTCTAAACTCATTACTATTACATTTTTTTTTGCTTCATAATTTAGTATATTACTTCCAATTGTCTACACCAGTATCAAAAGAGAATACTATCTCATGCTCATATAGTTGCTTTCACTGCATCTTAATGACAAATATCCAACACCAACAAAAATATATAGGAGAATCTCAGCATCGAATAAGAAAAATCCCTGAAGAGGGACAAGAAATTACTTAGATTCTTATGATATCATGTTTCTACTAAGATGAATTATGGAGCTGATAGGACCAATAAATCTCAATCCAGAATAGCCCATCAAGTACCATCGTCCATGCCTCCTTAGCATGGACGATGGTAGAACAGCCATAAAGAGAAGCATTCAATGCCTCGGACGGTTATCAATCGGCCAAGAAGACCGTTGGAGACCCATCAAAGCCTACATTGAATGAGCCCAGAGGCGTTACAAAGAAGCAATTATACCACCATGAATAGGGTATGATGGCTAGAAAGAATGAGCATGTATATAAGGTACATCTCAGAACTAAAGAAGGTACATACACACACACTTGTTAAAATACTCTATTCATTCTAGTTCTTGCAAACCCACTCTACCATTTCTAGTCACTGACTTCACCATCGGAGATTCTGTAGTCGGCACCACACCAGTGACCACTCAAAAAGAGGATTCCATTCCCACCCTTGCAGGTACAGAGACGAAGTTCGAGCTGATCTATCTGCACAAACCTACTTAGAATCATTAGGAGCTATCTTAGAATTGTATCATATCACGATTATGTTATTAGATTATGATAGTAGTAGGCTTTAAAAATAAGTGAAAATTGAAATATCATACTATAGCTAATAGAAATTTTTTTTTCTTCTAATTTTAATTTTTAAGATACTATACCTATAAATTAGAGGGTTTTACATATTTTAACATAAATAACAACTAAAAGTGTCCTAATTAAAAATAAATACATAAAACTAAGCTCGCACAGTGTGTGGGTCATGAGCTAGTTTATATAATTATATATTAATTTCTTAAAATTTAGGAATTAGTTCAATTTTTATTTTTTATAATAAAAAAACATAGGAGGGAGAGGAAAATTTTAAAAAGCCAAGGGGCAATGGCCCGGTTAGCCTGCCTCCCTACCCCTCTGTTGCTTTGAGGGAACCAAGACATCTCAATATTATAAAATGGAGCACTACAAAGTACAAACCTCCAAGTTAGACTAGTTAACACAATATGTAATTTGAGAAACCATGACAAGCCTTACTCATTGTCTATATTAGAATTTATACATGAAATTTCAATGAGATAAAGATAAACTTCAGCTTTTTAAAATTGATCAACAAAACAAATCATAACTCATTCTGGTCCAAACTAGTCTAACTCATCATAATCCAAAATAATTTTATTTGAATCAACAGAACAGACTCGTATATGACATTTATTTGCTCTAGAGTCTAGAAAACACCCTTATCCTCAAGGGTCTTTTTATATCTTCTTCCACCACGAAATACTTCTCCTTGGTTTCTTAAATGTCATCTTTTTGGATTAATCTGCACTGCTCCTCCTTCCCACGTATCTTCAAGTCTTATATTTTGTAATGACATGCATTTTGCTTTACTAGGTGAACGATGCAGAGGTATAGAGGTTGGGACATTTTTATTTTTTTATGAACGTACTTGTCCAATCTTTGAGACCTTTTTACTTTTTAGTCGGACTAATCTGCAATCATTGCCGGTATTTTTAAAACCTCCATTGCTACTGCCACGATGCCTTTAATGGTTGGCCCTTGCATGAGCTTTCAAGTTCCCTCCTTTTTCTCTATGTGATGGTTACATGTTGAACTTGTTGAATAGGTAAGTAATTCTTTCCATTGTTGACCAAAGGTGAGGGAGCTAACTTTTTGCTCTTACTGCTTCACTCAGTGGTCTATTCCCATGCTCTAATACTTATTGTAATGAAGATAATATTTATTGGTTGCTTCGAGAACAACACCTCCAGGTTTGATAAAATAAACTACTTTTGATGTGGTTTAGAGCTCTAAATTAGACTAAAAGACAATTTGTAATTTAATAAATTCATAACAATCTTTACTCATTGTCTATATAGCCCTTAATTTCCTAATCCATCGGTCCACATGTTCGAACGGAAAATTGTTGTGTACTTCTGGAATACCATAAATACATACTCCCTCATTTCACATGAATGGTGGGTCTCACTAATTAAATTCATGGTGGGACTTACCATTCATGTGAGGGGGTAATACGCATTTATAATACTTCAGGAGTACCTAATAATTTTTCTGTTTGAACCTCATTTTATATTTTTCATTCAAATGCCAAAATAGCGTGAGTATTGTTTTTGTGTGTATTTTTCCTGCCACCAAAAGGACACACGTTCCAAACTTCTCTTATTTCTCTATCTCTTATAGTATTCACATCAGTCTCATCAAATTTTTAGCTAAACTAATGAAAAAAAACTTCATTTTTTTCTAATTTAGCTATCTATATATGTTTTTTTTATTATAAATATACATCAGCCTCAATACTTTATCACTATTCTAATTAAATAAACTTTTTTATTCATTCACATTCACATTTACAATCCAAAATAAAAAATAAAAAAAATTCATAACACCCCCCCCCCCCCCCCCCCCACCCAAACACACACACACACAAAAACGGTTAGTTTAAACTTGCAAAGTCTGACAATGGCCAACTTGGTGCAGCATTTGTTGCGTTCAACAACGCAAATGCAATGGCCAACTTTCACAGTGATATACAATAGAAGAGTGTGTCTTTTCTTCATCCCATCGGTTCCTCTAAAGTTTCTAGTTAATTCTGATTCCCATGACTTCTACATCCAGCCATCAAAAGCGACTATATAAACTCATTGGGCTCAAAATAATTTTTCTTGATAAAATCAAAAGCTTCATTCAACTGACCCAACCTCACAAACATATCAATTAGGCATGTAAAGTGGTCCATTACAAACTTAATCTTATATACCTTTTGCATCATCTCAATGTAATTGAGTGCTTTCTTGGCCATTCCAGCATGGCTACATGCAGATAGAACACCCACAAAGTAATATGGTTTGGTCTAATACTAGCCAGCCTCATATCCTCGAAGAGCTACAAACAATAAGAGATGGGCTAAGAACAAAGACAAAGAAAACTCCAATCACATATGATAGTTGTTACAAGAATTTGGATGCACCAAAAAATGGTGAACATGCTTCTCTACAACAAAATCTAAAATGTTTAGAAACACCTTAACAACAAAATTTTGCATGACTAGTTTTCTACATTGCGATAATATTGATCAATTACTCTTCTCTTGCGTTGAATGATTTCTTGCCGAAGTTGGCTAGCTAATGCATTGTTGCTACTCTAGATCCAAGTTTGTGGTACCCATCATGGTTATTTCCAATTCTTTCGTCATTTGTTCTAATTGAAGCCTCTCTCTCTTAACATGAATCAATTCTTCTAGAAATTTCATAGCTAAACTTTGTCCATAAATAATTACAAAACCCATACTACCACTCTACAACCCACCTCCACTATACTGGAATCCACTACCACTCTACAACCCACCTTCACTATATTGGAACCCACTACCACCACAACCCACCACTATCGCAAACTCACCACCACCCAAAATCAACCAACCACCACTCAAATAATGAACCATCATAACCACAACCCAAAATCAACCCAACCATCATTGGCCACTGTAACTACAACCACCAAAATCAGACCATGACCAACAAAATCAACCCACAAAAACCAGCCCATTGCAACCCATCAAAATCAACCCATAATCACAAAAAAAAAAAAAAAAACCAACAACAAGAAAACCAACAAAAAAAACCACTACCACAACCACAACAAAATCCATTGCTACTCAAAATGCCAAACCACCACAAATAATCAACAACCCACCTCATTCACTTCTCAAAATCCATTCCAAAACCAAACAAACCCCGAAAAACCATATTCGCCCACAACTTGCCCATCAAGAGAGAGAAAAAGAGATTTGGACGATGTGGAGAGGTGGTGGAGTAACGAGACTCTAGAGCTAGTAAGAGGGGCTGGGAGTAAGAGAAAGAGCTGAAGAGAGACTGAGAGTGAGAGAAGCAGATGATATAGAGAGTAAGAGAGATGTATGAGAGGAGAGAGAAATGTAGAATAAAAAAAGAGGAAATATTTTTAGCATTCATGCCATACCATGCTATTAGAAGAAGAGTACTGTAGATTGGATGTGGTGGGTTTTTTTTTTTTTGGTGCGCTAAATACTAAAAATTTTGTATTTAGCACATCTAATGCTAGTTCTCTAACTAGATTCATATAGTATCAAATTCGTATTTATAGTTTATTGATAATATGAATAATTTATTTGTAATAACATTCATAGATTTGTAAAAGGGTAAGAAATTTAAGTCATAATTTTACCATACATGGGAAAAGAATAAGCTAATCACAAAACTAGTAAACAAGCTTAAGCTTGTTCGACTACAAATTGAATCAAGCTTGAACATATATAATCTTATGGATGAAGTTTAGTTAAAAAATTAGTTGTAGCCTAAAGCTACAAACTGCTCTAATAAACTGACATGTGTAAAATATGGAATGTGCATTGCACATGAGTACTTAAGTAAACTTAACCCAACTAACCCTAGTTAACTACACCACCTATTAAAAAAAAAAAAAAACTAAAAAACTAAAACCCTTATACGTATTCTTTGTAACCCACAAACCCAATCCCTCTCTAATAACTGAACATAGATACATAAAACTACAAAAGACTAGACTCTAGTGCAAACTTCTTTTCAAGAGCATCAATAGAACCATGGAAGGGCTATTAAAGGTGCTGACTTGTTTACAAATGAGGGAAGAAAATGTAATTATGTGGATATAATATTACAATCAGGTGTAGAAGCCAAGAAATTCCCTCTCAGAATGGTTGACCTTTGGGCACGACTTGATCTTTGATCCATATGTAAATTGGAACAAGAACATAGTATGTTGATGCCATGACACCCAAAATGAAGCGCCAGAGGAACACAAATGGATTTACGGGCATTCTTATGGAATTTAGTAGTCACCATTCTACAACTATTATTATCGAAGGAAGATTGTTTGTGTCATGACTTCATATTAGCCCTGAAATTAATTTGAATATATAAATTAATTTTCTTTAGATATTTGTTTGTGTCATGACTTCAGATCAGCCCTGAAATTGTTTCAATATTAGTACTTGTGGTGGTGGAAATAGAAGAAAAGAGAGAGGGAGAAGAGGAAATCAGTGCTTTGGTTTAATAATTTTTACAGAAAATCCCTCTTCTCTGATGATTGCACAATAGTAAGTCTCTTCTATTTAAAATATATGGATTAATTGGGGTGATTGGTGGTGGAGGGAGAAGAGGAATTGGGGTGACCTATGGTGAGAAGTTGAAAGAGAGAGGGATTGGGTTTATGGGTTACAAAGAAGAGGGATTGGGTTTCTGTCTTTCTAGTTTTACAGTGAAGTCAGAGAGAGAGAGAGAATACGTACAGGGGTTTTAGTTTTTTAGTTTTTACTTTTTATTTTTTTAATAAGTGGTGTAGTTAAAGGGTTAGTTGGGTTAAGTTTATTTAAGTAATCATGTGCAATGTACATGTTATTTTTTATATATGTCAGTTTATTAATTAGAGCAGTTTATAGCCTTAGGCTACAATTGGTTTTATAGCTAAACTTTATCCTAATTTTATTGGGTAAAGAGCTTGAACTTGTCTCGCATTTGAAATTAAATTAAATGAATAAGCCTAAACTTTTAATATTCTGTTCGGCTAAGCTCATTTACGAGAAATTATATAGTCCTCTGGTGCACTACGTCACTTGTCCACCATTTCACTAAAAAACTCACACTTGTTTAAAATTGCTGAGTTAGTAATCAGTTTTTGTTTAAAAAAAAAAAAAATTTAACTCAACAATTTTAAACATGTGTGAGTCTTTTAGTGGAATGGTGGACCACGTTACTTGTCCACCATGTGGACCTTACACACTCTCACATGTGCCCATGCACACCATGGACCTCCCACGCGTTGGCACGTGCTTGACAAAACCCTCCACATGCACACCACACTCTTAGCACAACGTGTCAACTCACATTAGCGCTAAGTATTAGTAGTTATATCATCCACCACGTCACAAAGACCCAAGAGGGCGCATCCTAGGCGCTTTTCTATTTTTCTTCATGCATGTCACTTTGCCCTTGATCAGCATGGACCTCTGTGCATAGAAAGCGTAGTCAGTTCCCACTGTGCCCCAATAATAAGTTTAGAAGCAAAGTGGAAACCAAAATTACGCTTTCTATGTTCACGGGTAAAACAGAGATTTCCATTATAATGCTTTCTACTCAAGGCTGGGGTCTCTCACCTCTCTTCAAGACTGGACTCTGTACTCGTGTAGGGTTTTGACATTGTGCACATCTGTGGGTCCAACGTGCAGTAGGAGACTGGGAAGTCTTTCTGTTTCTCTCTCTGTCTCTATCCTGTACACATACAGTGATACACATTATATATATGGACATAGTCATAACTCATATCCCCCTTTCAAAAAATATCAGAAAATATAGCTTAGGCTTCTTCTCTCAGATTCAGTAAGAATGGGACGTTCCATGCCCATGCCATTTTTATACGTTCCTTCTCCTTTTGACGGGTACAATAGCTATATAGCCTAAAGTTATTCCCCTTGGTTTTAGGTCCCTTGTTTTGATATGTATCATTTTTTTTTTCTTACAGCGAAGAAAAGTTACTAATGCACCTTGAAATTGCTGCGCAAATAGTTTACCTCTTGATCCTGATTGTTGCGCTTAGTTTTGGACTACGCAAGTGTAAACGTGATTCCAGACCCAATAGTACTGGTGGTGGGCAAGGCCAAACGCCTGTCAGTCTCAGCTTTACCAGCGATGACGGCGATACCAGCAGCAACCAAATCGCTATGGGTCCAACTTCCCTAGTTGTCAATTCCACGACGGCTTTCTAAGAACTATTACGTTCATGCTGATGAATGGACTATTTTAGTAAAAGTGGTCATTATTTAGATATCCATGTTTGGTTTTTGCGTACCACCTTATTTAAAAAGTAAAAATTACTCATATTTTGGCCCAACACGCCTCGCACATATTACATTTCAACAAAATTTTAATTGCAAATCGTGGTGGGCCTAGATGTAAGGTGCTACAGAAATTAGCTAGGGGTGTTGTAAAATTGTTGTGACCTTTGTCCACTAGGGTATCGGGTTTTAAAGCTAATATACTGCCTTTTCTCATTTTCTGTATTATATATGTTGAAATGTGGTAACTAGCTCTGTGTATACTATGTCTAATTAAATAATTTTTATTGGGTACATGTTTTATTTGATTATGCCCTATGAGTTGATATAAATTGGCCAAGTCATTATATCTAAATTCCAATAGTGAATAGTTTATCAACAAACAAAAAAATCCAATTGTGAATATTAAGACAGTTTTTGTCGAAGCCTAACTGTAATACTGTGCACATGAAGAAAATAAAGACAAAGATTGTGAAGTGTAGAGTTGCTGGGTCTTTAATATAAACTTGGTCCTAAAAGACGTGGTTGCACCAAATGGATAATCTAACTCATAGATAATTGTCTATATATTGCAACTTTTACTATTAACTTAATAACTTTTTTTTTAATTACAATATTAACTTAATAACTTTTACTATTAAATTTTATACACAAATTTTAAACACACAACTCTTTGTTCTTATAATTATTTTTAAAAAAAAATTAAACTATCCTTAATAGCTTTTGAGGATAAATTTTGAATAGTTTTAATTTGTATTTTGAGGATAAAAGCATGATACATTAAACATAAAATAAGTTTTTCTGTTTACATATGATTTTATATTTAAAATGACCTTTTGATTTAATTTATAATATATATTTAACACATAAAATAATTTTTTAATTTTATTATGATTCTTGATTGAATTGTGCATCACAAAGACATAAAACTATTAATAGAAAAAGGTTGGGCAGCTACACAACTTGTTAAAAATGTTCACTTTTCACGTCATTTCTTATAACTACTGAGAAAAAAAATATAAGAAAGATTGGGTTTATTTAAACAACAATATTATGTGCAAATAAAATGAAATTTACAACTGTTAAAGTAGCAGATTTTGATTTGTGCAATATCACTTTAACATAGGACAATCATTGACATCACTTTTATCATACAACAATCACAATCTATCACCTTAACAGTTGTAAAATTTATTGCGAATTTTGTTGTGAGATTTTAATTTCTATCAAGGAGAAAAGGCATAAGGTGTAAATATCCTCGGGGATAAATTACACAATCTCTATTATTAATCTTCTATGTAATTTGGCATTTCCAACCATCCATTCATTTTTTCTGAGCCTCTGCTTTGTGGAAATACTGAAAACTTTTATAAAGGTGCATAAATAGGGTTTTAAAATACGACACAAAATTAGACTAAAAACCTAATCCACGCCAGAAAACATAATTTTTCAAACTTGCTCAAGACCTTTATTTTAATTCTTGAGCGTTTTAATATTCATTACAAGCAAAGTCATGGAATGGTCCAACACTAAAATTCTAACAGATTTTATTTTATTTTATTTTATTTATTTTTTGGTGTGATGGTGAAATTTGTCCAAAATACGAATTTTTTGTAGTCTAGTAATGTTTATAGAACATGGCCTACATTTTATCTGGGATTGGGACTTTATTTGATCACAGGCTAAGATTTTTTGATTTCATCATCATCTGTGGTGTTGAATGAAATTTCATTGTCCTTTGTAATGGAAATTTTTTTATCAAAAATTTATGATAATGTGAGGGGCAAAAGAGAAGAGAGAATGCACTAGAGTTTACGAGGTTCAAACTTATGAACAATTATTCAATATTTTTGAGTACAACAATGTGGTACTTCCTCTTCTTACATAAATGATGTGTCTCACTAATTAAATTCAAGAACTTATCATTCATGTTTTGCAAATATAGTGAATAATTTTCTTGACCATATCTTTTTTCTGATAAACAGCTACATCCCATCTCATATCAATAAGTTTGGATCCCCTTTATTAATTTATTATTATTATTATTATTTATATAAAAAAAACTCATTAGATAAGCTTGACTTTGAAAACAAAAGGTTAATTAGATGTATGTTTTTTATTTTTGGACGAAGCCAAGCTATATAAGTTTAAACAATGAAAAAAGAATATATATATATATATATATATTCGATTAGATCACA